>NW_919411.1:0-9069 GCF_000209065.1 Trypanosoma cruzi
CCCCCCCCCCCCCCATCGCCCTGAAATAACTCGCAAAACCAAACAACCAACCAGGCAGGCAGGCAGGCAATACATATATATATATTTGTGTGCATTTCTTCTGTGCGTTGAGACATGTGACACAAAGGAGGAGAAATAAGAAAATTGGGATACAGAGCAGCCCAGAAGCCTCCTCTTTTCAAGTATTTATTTGGGGAGGTAAATTTTCTATCCCATTATTGTCTTTGGGTCTAAATCTGAAAAGTAAAGATAAAAACAAATAAAAAACAAACAAACAGTACGTAAAAGGAAGGAAAAAAAAAAAAAAAAAGGAGCACAGCAGCAATACGTATGTATGCATGTAAGTTACGTATAGAGGGAATTGCTCCTCAACATCACCAGGCGAGTGAGAGAGTTGCACTCACTTTTTCGTAGAGGTGTCAACACGTGGAGACAACGAGGTTGGTTTATTCCTGGAAGAAGTGCACCTCCTCGGGGCTGACTGAGGCTGACGCTGCAAAAACTCATTCACCGACGGCACTGATCGAATCCCTTGTCGACGTGTGATCACCGGTTTCCGTTTCACCGGTGCGGGGCTAACACTACTCGCAGGGTTGGCACTCTTTTTTGCAGCGTGTAACTTTGCACGTGCAGGTGTTGACTGTGCGGAGAGTGTTTTGGCGACGGGGCGCGGCGCCGGCGAGGTGGAAAGCGCAGCCCGTCGCTGCTCCACATGCGTGTCATGCGAGTGGGGATGGCTGTGGGTGGTGGGGCCTGCCGCGCGTGGTGTTCGTTGTGGCGTCAAAAATCCCGTGCCCTCTTTTCGAGAGGGCGGCGGGGAGCGGCCCACGCGACCACCGTGCGTGCGTGCAACATCGTCGTGAAACTGCCGTACAAGGTCTGCGATATCTGTGCCGTGTAAAACCAATCGTCTGACTGTGGGACTGCTGCTGGTGCTGCTGGCATGATGACCCTCGTCAGCGTCCATTGTCTCGTTCCACTGGTTCAGTAATTCCTCCAGCTGCCCATAAATCTTCGGTAGCTCCCGTGCAAACTGACGTCGTGCATTCTCCTCAAAGAGCAGCTGCTTCGCCATGTTGATTCGCTTGCTGAGCAGACGGTCACGGCTTCCCTCCTGAATGGCCTGCTGCTGCTCAAGAATTTCGGACCGTCGCCGAAGCAGCGGCTCCGCTTCGTCAAGTATCCGCAAACGACGCCGCAGAAGATTGGCTTCGGCACTCGCACGATTGACAACATGCCGCACCTCTGCAATACGCTCACAGAGTTTGTCGTTCCCATCAAGCGGTGTAAACTCCGCCAAAAACTGCTGCCATACGCCACCACCACCACTTGATTCATTGCCACAATGCGTAAGAGGTCGATATCTTTTTTCCACCACCAACTCGACATTTTCCTGCAGCCACTGTGAGTAGTCCGGCGCCACATAATACGCCGTATCACGAGTCTTTTCAAAATAGCAGCGGTACAGATCTGTAAGCTGCGACGTGACGTTCTGGGCAAATTGAACGTGGCACTGAAGCAAACGGCGTTGCAGCTCCTCCCGCACTGTGACAATGAAAGAAAGAACGGGCGCGTATGAACGCGTAGTGAAAAGTTTCATCAGCGGTGATGGGAGTTGGTTTGTGGTACCCCTAACACCAGCGGCAACAGCAGCGGTGCTACTGTGAGTAGTCTCTGAAATGTTGGCAAAGTAACTGGAACACACCTGCGCCCTCGCGGTGTACGCCGATCGCAGGACGGGCAAAGTGACGTTACTGTTAGCGGCATTGTTGCTGCTGTTGTTGCCGGCGGCGGTGATCCCATAAATCGGCCCTGTCCGGCGGTCACACGTCTCATCCACAGCAACCGCCCCGCTCCTTTCCGCAACTCCCTCTTGACCGTCGTACTCGAGGCGCAGTTGCATGAGACGACAGGCAAATTCCTGCCGTGACGGGAGAATTCTCTCGCCATCGGGGTGGCTCTCCACCGGTTGCCCCCTCGTGAACGCCAGCCCGTCCTGAACGACATCGGCGCCTTCTTCAAACAGTCGCCAAAGCTCCTCCACGCACTGCAGCTCCTTCTCCGCCTGGGCAGCCATGCGCACATTTTGTACGTTGATTTCCTCGTAGATTTCTTGGGCTTCCGCGTCGATGCGGGCCAATGACAGGTCCTGTCGCCTTCCAAATCGAGTCACATCACCCAAATCCACATCAAATATGGTCCCACGCCCTGTGTTTTCCTCCTGCAACTCTGCGATGGATGCCTCATCCTTGTCGGTTCCGCACAGTTTTGGGCATTCATGATCCGCACGCAGCGGCTCAGGCAATGTGTCGGAGAGAAGATCCAGCTCGTCCTTCGCGACAGAGTGGCAACTGCGACAGGTTGTGGCACGACTGGACGAAGGACCTGGTGTCATGAGTCCCCGATCGCAGTTGTCGCTGCTGCTTCTGCTGCATCCAGCCGTTGGCGTGGTTGACGTCGGTTGCTGCAATTTACGTGAATGCTTGTAGTGCAATTCCTCAAAAAGTAGTTTTTCGGCATATTTTCCACGTATCCGTGCCTGTTCTTGCGGGGAAAGCCGCAAAAGGGCTCGCTGTTTATACAGTAGGCAGAGTTGCTGAAGTCGGGTATCCGCAAGGGCGTTCATACGCTCCACCTCAGTCTCCAAGTTACGGTGAAGTTCCTGATGCGTCATGCTCCGCGCCAGCTGCCAAAACGCCACCCAAGCCGCGTCGTCTGTGGTAGTTCCTTCGGGCATTGGCATCGACAAACTTCGGTTCTGGCGGTCATGTTGTGCATGTGAGCCGTCTTCTCTGGCACGAGATGCAAGAGAGGCGCTGCGAGAGCCGACACCGCCGTCACCTCGCGCCAAGAGCGCCGCCACGACAGAAACAAAAGACGGCAATGTCGCAGAGGCATCCCGTTCCTTCGCCTCCCCGTCAACGTACGGTTCCCCACCATCTGCCGCGATGCCGGTACAGTGGCGCTGCTCCTCCGGCTCCTCCCCCGCTGTGACAGCCGTGTTGTTCACGGCACCCTGCGAGAGCACAGCCTCCACCAACTGCGCCAGCTCTTTTGACCGGGGGCGTTCCTTCAACCTCAGCGAGGAAAAGAACATTTCGCGAAACAGCTGATCATTTTCCGCGGCAATTGCCATTTCTTCTGACTCCTGCAAGCGAATATAATCGTCGAGAAAAGGACGAAGTCGCCCCTCCACGAACCCGTTCCATTTGTTTTGCCTGTCAACTTCCGCCAGGCCGATGCGTGTCCATGCCGCCATGATACGCTCCTCTGCATGGCCAATAGACTCCAGTAGCTCCATCGTAGCGACAGAAGGCCGCGATCCACCACGAACACAACTGCGACATGAAGCAAGCGACACCGATGAGTCGCAGGTTTCCCTGTTGAGCATTTAACCTCAACACAGGACGAAACACTTCCCCTTCCCCTTCTCCTTCTCCTTCTTCTTCTTTTCTTTCTTTTTTTTTTTTTTTTTTTTTCTACAGCGTCGTCTTCACCCTTCACGCGAAACGCAAGACAGCAGGAAAAGAAATAAAAAAGAAGCAAAAAAAAAAAAACAAAACAAAAACAAAAGAAAGCATATATATAATATATATATGTACAGAAAAAGGGAGCGAATGTATGCTGGAGGTGGAGGCAATCAATAATGACGGCGGGTCAACGACAGACCCCTTTTACAATCGCAGTACTTTGAAACGTTCATTACAAGCAAAATTTCCCTCCCAGCATGAGCTAAGAAACAGAACACATCTTGTCTTATTTCATTAGTTGCACTCCAGAAATAAATCAACCCACAAGAAGGCGGTAAGTGGTCCATGTAAAAAAAAAAAAAAAAAACAACGCGTTTCACCCCAATCCTTCTTCTTCTTCTTCCTATATATCTCTCTCTCTCACTTGTGCAGTCTTCCTAAACACTAACATCATCCATGAGAAGCAAAAAAAAAAAAAAAAAGAAAAAAAACATCCCTCAGTGACTCCATTTTCATGTTTTTCATGTTTTTCTTTTTTTCCATTTATAGTCTGGAACGAATACACCTCATGTGTTGAGTTTGCATGGCGATATTCGCTTCATCCAGGAAGCAACGATTCATGACATGAGTCTTCAGAGGTGGAATGGGTGTGTCACGACGTGACGGCAGCACTGATCCTAATATGCGTTGGCGTGCAACAGAGCGCGAATTCATCGTCTCGTGGAAGTCGTCGCACCGCACGTAGTCGTCGTCACGCCAGTGGTCAAGTTCACGAGGAAGATCTTCCGCTTTGGCCACGCTTCGCAACAGTGGAAGGAGTTGAAGCAGCGCCTCATCCTGTTCCAAGCGGAGAATCTCCGCCTTTCCACGATTAATGACTTCTAAAAGGGACGCGTCCCATTCCTTCTTCTCGTCGCCGTTTTCTTTCATCAGTGACAACGCCTGGCTGTACTCCATCAGCACACGGTCATCGGGAAGAAAAGGGGGAATCTTCACAGCATTCCTTGGGTGCAGGGGAAAACTGCGTACATTATCATCGACCATGATGACACGATGCATGGGACGACCCAACATGGGCAAATATTTCATGTAGCTGTTCTCCTCCAGTGTTTGCGTGCGGGATAATGCAAAGAAGTTGACATGGTCCGTCGACGGGGACCCACGCACGAGATGTTTGATCTCCTCCACGTTGTAAAAAGAGCGTGGCAGTTGCAGGACTTGCACCTCCAATGCGTCCACCATGGCGGAGCAGTAAGACGCCGTACCTGCGGTCCAAAAGACAATTTCATACAACTCCTTCAGTTCCTGAAGAAACTCACGTGCATGTGGGCGGAGGTACAGGGAAAATCCCACTGTGTCCTCCCTCACCAACCGCATCCCATACGTGTGCAAAAGTGTTTCGTCAATGTCCAGCACAAGCGTGGGCTTCCCTGCACAATGTGGCGGCTGTGGTGGAAGAGGAACGGGCCACAACGGCGAGTACTCCTCTCGCAAACCAAAGGCGACAAGGCTCTGCAATTTCTTTCCCACAAAATGTACTTGTGAACGTCTGAAGAATGTTGCGGTCACCATATTTTTCCTCCCCACCTTTTTTTCTTTTTTTTTTCGTTTCTGTTCTCCCCCCCCACCTCTCTTGGGATCACTTGCCTCTTTCCATAAATTTGCGGATGTGCAATTAAAAAGACACTCACACAAATAAGAGGCACACTGTCATATAAAAAAGAAATAACACGTGCAATGTGCAATGGCAGAAATAAGAAGAAAAAAAAAAAAAAAAAAGAAATAAAAATAATAGTGCAACGCCGTCCAAAGGGCCATGTACAGAGGCATGCAGTAAATGATTCTTAAAAAAACAAAAACAAATGACTTCATGAAGGTTCAGAGAAGATTCATCGTTGAAAAAGTGTAGGAGTTCTCTCCCTTGACTCGCCCTTCTCTCCAGCACGCAGGGTGAGTCACGTGCGCATCGTACCCACTAATTTCGCAGCAGTGCAACAACTCTCCTGTCATCGCATGTGTACATATTCGGGCTCAATATATATATACACAGATGTACTGTAGCCATACAAAGGGAGGTGCACGGTTTGTTTGGACGCAACCCCACCTGTTAAAGAAGGGAGGGAGGGGGAAAAGCCAAAAAGAAAAATAGAAAAGGGAATCCAAACATGTCCGGCAATTCCACCCTTCTCAATCATCACCACCTCCCGGAATACGCAGCGGCAGGAGCAGTACAACCAACCAAACCACCAACCTCCTCTTCCTCTCCCTTCTTTGCTGCGACTTGAATGCGCGTCAGCGATAAACCTATGAAGCCCTCTCACATGATATGAGGAAACATGTAGACATGCCTGTGTAGAATAAGGAAAGAAAGAGAGAGAGACAAAAAAAAAGGTGGGGGGAAAAAGAGCAAATAGAAATCCATGCATATCGAGAAGGAAAACATGAATGAATGCATGGGAGCATCTGCTTTTCCTATGCAGTGGAGACACAACGGGGGAAAGACATTTTTAACCATAAAAGAAAGAAAATAATAATAAAAAGTAATAATAATTGAGTTCAGAGAGCAGAAATGACTCAACGACAAAAAAAAACAACAACCAAAACAGCAAGTGAAGTATCAACACCATGCAAAGATAAAGAAAGAAAAGGGGAATTCAAGAGAGAACGCAGAAACACCGGCGTATTTTGTACTATACTTGTAGTATCTGAGTTCCAAGTACCCCCACTCTCCTTCTTAAGCCGTGATCTCCTTGGGCTCAAGGACGGTGATCACATCAGGGAGAATCTCCTCCTCGTCCTGCATGCTCTTTGGAAGCATGATCTTCACCTTGACGCCGAGGGTACCGGCACGCAGGTGGCAGTGACGCGTTGCGACGTCCACAAAGTTCTTGTGGGCCGTGCCGGACTTTATCATGTAGCCATCGCGGAAGGTCATGCTCTTTGCACGCTGCCCCTTGATCTTCCCACCCACCGTCACTTCGCATCCCTTCGCGCCCGACTCCATCACGTGGCGGATGATCCCCATCGCGGCGCGGCGCACCTGCAGGTTGCTCAGAAGCTTAAAGCGGAGAGACTCGGCCTGCGCCATGGCGGAGAGGCCACGCACCTCGACGCGCTCGGCGAACAGCTGCAGTTTTCCCTCCTTGTAGTGAAACCGTTGCTGCAGGCACGCCGTAAGCTCCCGAATGCGACGTCCCTTCTCGCCAAGCACCTCGCGGGTCTTCGTGGCGCGGATGACAATTTCAGTGCGGGTCGAAGTGACGCGGTGCTCCACACCAGCAAAGCCGTCGTCGGCGAGTTCGCGCTTGAGGAACTCAAACAGCTCAGCGTAGAAGACGCCATCGCGGATGATCATGCGCTTCTTGGAGAGAGGCCCCATCTTCCTTCTCTTTTTTATTTTATTTTATTTTTTTTTTCCTCCTCGTCTGGTGAGACCCCCTTCACTTCCTTCCCTCTCTCTCTCTCTCTCTCTATGTGTGTGTTTGTGTTTGCAAACAAGGCAGTAGCAAAGTGAAGTGAAATCAAAAGGAATCTCAGCCGTGAAGATCATACATATATATACACATGAAAAATATATAAAATATAACGATTCAACCGTGAAGACAACAGCCGCAAAAGCCACATGCAGAGGGAACCCCAAAAATACACACACACACACAAAAAAAAAAGAACACGAGGGGCGGGCAGTAAACGGCACAAACAGAAATAACACTGCAGGCATGCCGGTACCATTTGATTATGAGGGAAATAACACATCCATCAAAATCACCACCACCACCACCTCTTCCTAAAGTTGTTGACATCCCTGTTTGCTCTCCCGTTGGAGGCCACCGAAATCCAACGACGGTTCACGCCTTCATTCTCCCATTTCCTTTTTTCGTTTCCCCCTTTTCAACAAAAAAAATAAAATAAAATAAATAATAAATAATAAATTAACAACCATATCCTCCTTCTATTTCATGAGACTCCAAGGGAAAATGAAAGATAATGGTGATAATAGTGCGGCATTCCTCCAAAATGCACATGCACACACATGTATGTCTTTTAGGCCATTGCACTGCCTCGTAATGATTCTTACATTTCCCTTTATTCCCGCTGCTCTCAATCTATTCTTATTTCCTCCACACCAAAACTACCAACTTTCAGGTCAAATGTCATCTGACGTCACTCCTCGCCCCTGTCTGGGGTGACACTAAACAATACCTCCTGCAAGAAGACGCATTCAAAATGCCTTTCCCCCATCAACGACACCAACCAACCAACCAACAAACAACAAAAATAAATAAATGAAAGAAAAATGGACTACGCAGAATTTGACTTCTCGTCCTTTTCCGGGCAGTAGACCATGCAGGCTTTAAGTCGCTTCAATACGGCCATTACACCGGCCTCATCATCATCCACGCTACCATTCATTCCACCACTATTACCGCCACCGCCACTGCTGTTCACTTTGCTAGGCGTGCCGGCCGTGGAAGAAAAGCCTGCATTTGTGTCACCGCTACCATTTTTTCCAAATATCCACCACCTTTTTTCTCGGCTCTCTGCTAATGGGGCAGGAGCGGATTTTGCCGCTGCATCCCCTGCGTTTTCATGCTGACGGGACGAAGCACTCCACCCTGTGGCAAATGCTCCCACGCTGCTGGGGTTGTTAATTGCATATTCATGACTTTCACTCTTCTCGGAACGCCAGCGTCCCACCAGACGCTCTCGTGATGCCTTCATGTCCCCAAGGGACGAGGTTTGCACTTGTTTCTGTTGCAACTCCTTTTCTTGCTGCTTCTGTGCCTCCGCCTGCTCCAGTCGTTGCTGCTCGGCAATCTGCTCCTCGATCGTCGGCTGATCCTCCATATCGGGAAAGGTCGGGTGCCAGCGTCGGAGAACAACCATGGGGTCACAGTTGTAGACGGGTTTCGCAAGGTTCTTGTTGACGGTGTTGTGAAACTCGCAGAGGTAACGATTCAGAGCCAATTTATCGGTAACCACCGGCGGGTTGCGCTTCAAGTAGCGCCGCATGTGGTAGCTGCAGTGGCTACAGGCGTACACATGTGACCAGCTGTAAAGAAAGCTACGAAATGCCTCCTGTTGAAGAGGGGAAGGCTTGTATGGATACACGGCGCCCGCCGTGTGGAGAATGTTCCAGCCGGCATGGCCGAGGTCGCCTGGTGTTGGGCACTCGCCCGGGATTTCATTGAGAGGCTCCTCTGAGGCCATTTGCACGAATACTCCTCCCCCCTCACCTTGCAGCGGAAATATAATACCGTGTGCACTAAACACACACACACACACACACAGAAAAAGCAAGGAAATGGACAAATCCGCTCTATTCCTGAGCACCTTCTCTTCCATCCAACACCGCAGCGGCAACGACAAAAAGGGGGAAAAAAAAATATGAGGCAAATAAACAAATGCAATAAAGAAAGAAAGAAGTAAACGTAAAACGACAGCATCTGGAGGCAGTAAAACATTTCCAAGAATCCCGTTATTCCATTGAGGACGCACAAATGCAAAAACACACACACACACACACACACACTACACATTACATTCTTTTGATTTCTTCGCCCCTCTTCTTCCAACACGGCACGGAAAAAACGTGCGG
>NW_919426.1:0-9151 GCF_000209065.1 Trypanosoma cruzi
GAGGAGAGTGCCTCGGAGAGGTTGCGGCAGGCGATGCAGCAGCTGGAGCAAGGACTCAGCCTACGGCAGAGCGCCATTGAGACGAAGGAGCAGCAGCTCGAGATATTTCAACTTGACGGGGCGAAGGGGCGAGAGGCCATCATGCGGGAGCGGCGTTCTATTGAGGCGGCGTGAAGGACCGTCCGGGAGGAGCGGTGTCGCCAGCGGAGGCAGTGGATCCATCAGATTACGGAAATGAATACAAAATTCCCGGAACCGGTGCGTCTTTTGGCCGAGGAGCGGAAGAAGAACTGTGAGCAGGCGACAGCCAAGGAGGACGCCGCCGAGAGGGCTCTTGCTGCCGAAGTCAAAATGATCGAGGAGTATTTGCCGAAGCTCATTTCCCTTGAGGACATTCCTGTGAACCCGGGCTAGACGGACGTTAATTGACGCCAGTTTGACGAGGTCTTCACGCAATAAGAACAGACATACTTGGCCGGCGCTGAAGAGGAAAATGCCCGCAAGGAGAGGCTGGGGCGAGGACTCGAGGTGTATCGACAGCGTATGCTTGATGACTACGTGGCAAAGAAAAATGGAAAACTGCATGATGCCGAGGCAACGGAACGCCACCTCAGTTCTGTTGTGGATCAGGTGCTGAATTACTTACGCAACGGGGTCCGCGTGACAAAGATACCGAGCAAGGGCAGTGCTCGCAGACGCCTATGTTTTCTCTCGGAGGACTGCAAACGTATTCATTCCTGTGATCTGGACCGTCAGGGATTCCCGTTAAATCGCAAACGGCCTCCAGTCACCATGTGGATACGTGACATCGAAAAAGTTCTCATCGGCCTGTCCACAACCTCATTTGGGAACTACAGCGGCGAGGCACAGCTGGCAAAAACAAGCCAGGAGGCAGTTTCTGACAATGGGACGCGCCGTCATGATCCCACGCAAAACATCACTTTGTTCAGCCTTGGAACAAACAACCACCGCGCATTCGCACTTTTGCTTCGCGGTGGGAAATCACTGGAGGTGTTTGTGAGACTGACAGCGACTGCGAGGCTTGGCTTGTTTCTCTCAAGCGTCCTCTGCATTTGAGGACTCCTGCGGAAAGGCCTCTTGAGGAACGACGGGGTACGTGAAGAGACGCACGTGCGGAGCCGAGCGATAATGACGCGGAAATGCGGTGGGGCGGCCCACTTGACACCCGCAATATGCGAGGATTTGTTTCTTTGGCCCCCGATGCAGCAACTCTTTGCGGCGAGCATCACATTCTGCCAGCCCTCTTCCTTTGGGTGGAACAGGAGCCGGCGGAAAAGCCTGAAAGGAGCACAATAACCGCCTGTGGCGTCCGAGTTTGCTCGGGCCTGGATCTCTTTTGCTCTGGCCGACTTTATGACTAATTGTGCGAAAAGCGTGTCGTTCCGCCTCCGTACTAATGCCGTGGGATCTTTTATTGTTTTTCTTTTTCTTTTCCCATGGCTATTTGTGGTTTTCTTGTGTGCTCTTTTGGATGTATTGAGGCGGCTGGTTGGAGAGAGGCTAACTGCCGCACAATTTTGTGTGAAGAGGACTTTTGAACCCCACGTGTTTGGGCTACTAGCGAGTGAAGAAAAAGGGAGATGTTGGTCACCACCAGTACTACTGCTACTGTTTTTTTCCTTTTCTTTGCTGCCAGTTTTAAATGGGCTATCTATTATTTCTTGTGGGTCTTCCACACCCTTCTTCTTTTTCCTCTGTTTCTGGATGCGTGTTTTTAGCACCGCCGTTGTGGGGCCGTTGCTTTGCCAACATGCATACGGGGGTGTTGCTCCTTCCCATAGGTGTGCCGTGAAAAAATATTAATATATTTTCAAATGCGCCGTGTGCTTCTCTGTGTGCGTGTAATGTGGGGCTTAGGCCTCACTCAGGCAGTGGAATGACACCTTTGCACCATTGCGAGGCGGCCGTCGAGGCGGTGCACTAGCACAATAAACTGTGCGTTCCATATCACACAGAGTATTCGCTACTGTGGGAATCGAACACTTATTTTTTGGTGGAACTACCAGGGCTTATCCACTGGGTGCGGTGCGTTGATTCGGCAAAGGGAACAGAAGGATGTCCCCTATGAGGTGTGCCTGTGGAGGGAGAATTGAACTGCTGCCTTGGTGACTATAAAATATTGATATTTATCTGAAAAGAGAGGGCGCATCGCTGTGCATGACGAGACTTTATTCATACGGACGTGATGCGGCGGGTGGAGGAGGCCAACGGGCATGGGCAATACGAGAGCGATTCCATTGTTGCCTGTTGAGATGATTTGAGCAGTGATGATGATGATAATGATGGGGCGAACACTCTCAGGTAGAAACGCTCTTCTCGATGCCAGGATATTAAAGTTGCACGGTAATGTGCCGCAGGTTGACCGGACCTCTTTTTGTGAGGTTTTCCAACACGTCGGTGGAGCTGCTCGGCGTTTTCCAAAGGAATGTTCTGTTCTGCACAGGCGTGGCTGCCCGAGGATTGTATCTGCCACGGGCGGACTGAATTGTGCACGACGATCCTCCGACAGATCCAGCGTGTTGCATTCACCGCACTGGACGATCAATCCCGCATTGGCAACGTTGGGGACTCTCTGCTGTTCCTCATGCCACACGAGGCAGGATGCATCCCATGCGTGAGGACTCTTTATCGCCAAAGAGAGAGGGATCAGTGGCTCTTTACGGGAAATAAGGCGGCAGCAGCAGCAAATAGAAGAATGATAATGCGACTCGTCTCTTTCCACCGCCTGACGACGTTGGACCCAAAAGGCGAACCACATGTGAATGCAACGCACAGCTACTTACTTGTGCACTGTTGTTTGACCTGTCGTGAAGCGGGGTGGAGCCGTCAACGACTCACCTGGTGAAGATGCGAGCTGGAACGGTGATCTCGCCCGACTCGCACCGTGTGTGTTCCCATCGTACATGCGGGCGCACGCAGGGCACTCCAGAGAGCCTATAAACCGTTTTCTAAATTTGTGTATGCTCACATTGGTTACGTCGCACACGGTTTCCTTCTTGGCAAGAGACCCGGTGATGTTTGGGCACAACTGCAGAGCTTTATTGGGGAGGACGCGAAGACCGCGAGAGAGGCGTCTTCTCTCGACACACAGGAGGGCGGAAGAGGGTGCGGGGGCTTTCGAGGTTGGATGCGACTGCAGTTTGAGGTGCGTCACGATGATTGACCGCGAAGTGTGATTGTGCGGAAGCAGCGCCGTGCGACGCGTAGTACTGCTGGGCGGGGAATTGGACGGAGGCTGGCACGGAGTGAAGAGAGAAGTGACACACCCACGAAGCAAGAGGCCAATGTTGCAGTGATGTTGGTGAAGTGTTTTCCATGGGGTGAGCTGAGATGTTTCTCCCATGGCGCTTAGCTGTGCCCGCGCCAGCCCGTGTTTTCTATCGTTTTGACTCCACAGAGTGTCCAGGCTTTTGGTTCTTGCTTGCTTGGCACTCCTCCATTATGGGAGTCAACGAGTCACGACGACCCATCGGGATGCCAAACCCACGGGAGTTGTGGACTTCAGCGTGGTCAATCTGGATCAGTGAGCGGAGACCTGCGGCACCTCATTCTGCGGCGAGTATCTCACGCACTGTCACGGGTATCAGCGTCCGTGTGTCTGCCCTATGACCGGCATTTGTATGGCGCATGCTCTTTGCAAGGCTGAGGGAAAGGGCGAGAATCCCCACTGGCACGTGTCTGCAGTCATAATGCGTAAATTGTGGACTTGTTTGTGCGGCAAGGCAGCAGATCGCTCAGGAGAAGCAGCATAGACTGGGAGTACACTTTCTAGCGGCGCGTGCTTGGTGACTACCGAGGCGAGTGCCCCAAAGGGACGTATTTGGGTGATGCAGATGCACTGGATATGCGCAATGCCATGCTTCGTGACAGGGAGCGAGGGATGAGTGGCGTGTTTCCTCGTGCCGTGGACCTATCAACTTTTGAGCAGTTGGAGTGAAGCTAAGTGGACAAGCGTGTGTGTCTTCACTTTCTTGCGGGAGGACGCACGGAGGTTGGATTTCTTTTGTTACTTTGTTGTCACGGTGCCTGCGGTGACGTCAATGGGGGGTTTGTTCTCCAGAGGCATTCATTGTGCGATTTGTGCGTGTTCGGTGTCCAACGCTTTCAGCACCACCAGATGGTGTGTTGCGTAGGATCGGAATACATGGATGTGCGAGAGCATTGTGTCGCTCGCCCGTAATAACACACACACGCACAGTTTCAGTGAGTCTGATACGTCACTTTCTTCAGACCGGTCGAAATCGCTTGTGGGACATCACTTCATTTTTGGCCTAGGGACAGCGAGGGAAAACGGAGAGATATGCCGAGAACGTGATGCTCCTCCATAATACCGCAGGCTGGCGGCGACAAGGATCAGGGAGCCTCTACCCAACATTGAGAAGAGGGCAGCGCTCTGATGATCCGGTTTTGCGCTTTAGGAACTCCTAATGTAGTGTGCACCGTGTGGGCCTTTTTGCTGTGGATATGCAGAAGGGTGATGTGGGGTGGAATTATTGTTGAAGGCAGCACGGACACCGCCTGACCTTTATTGGAGGGATGAGTGGTGTTATTCCGTGCTTCCTGGCCCGCGTTGTCGCACTCATGCTGTGAGTGCGGATGGCCACAGTAGGGGAGCTGGATACGGTTCAATTTGTGTTGCTCACGGGGACTGCGCGACACATGCTTTTTGTTGGGAGGCCAAAAGGAGGGGCGCATCGCCGTTGCGTGCTTCCCGTGGCAGTTCGTTACCCTGCGACTGTGCATGCCGCCGTCCGCTGCGCCGTCGCAAGCCTTTGCCTTTGTGAGAAATGGGGAGCGTGACTGCTGTGGCGGTGGTCGAATGTTCCCGAATTGGTGCTTTTGGTGATTTCACTTAGAGTGCCGAGCAGCGAGGGGCTGCACACGCCCAGGAGGTGGGAGTGTGTGCTGCAACCGCACCTGCGATTTGTATTTGGGATGTGACATGTTTCTTTGGTATTTTTGTTTTTGGTGATATGCGGGGCAGCGGTGTGTTGGCGTGTGCGGGCTGCTCATGGCTGCCGGTGTTTTTTTTCCTGCTGTTCTCCCGCTTCAGTCCTTTGCGTGCGACGGACCAAACGTTCTTACGGGCGTGTGGTGGGGCCGCGTTATTGATTGGGAAAAAAAGCCTTTTGCAGGCATAATGATACTGCCCTCCGTGCCACACGAGGCAGCGGGGAGTTTCCTGGGATTTATTGGCGGGGTGGCACCGCACTCATGCCGTGTGGTAGGTTTGTATTCCGCAGTGCACGGTGATGGGGATGTGCGGTGACAACTTCCTCCAGTGGAGCGACGCGAGCAGCACGGGGAGTGTAGCGGAGGAGTGGCGGCTGCGTGCTTTCCAGTGATACGTGAATGGCGAATGCAATATGAAAGGCAGCATCACGGCACTCTTTTGTGACACGCGCATTGCAGATATTTTCCATAAAGCATGCAAGTTGCACTCTTTTCTGCTGTTTGGGGGATTACCGTGATGCATCGCTGTTGCGGTGTGTATGATTTGTGGTTCTTGCGTGTGGCCATTGCTGCACCGAATTCTCTTCCCACTTTTGTGTGTTTGTGCCCGTGGCGATGTGCCTACGTCCTCTTGCAGAGTTTGTGCGGTGACGGCGGTGCCACACGGGTGCGGGACCGTGGCGAGCGGTATGCGTGGAGGAGCCCTCCGTGCGCACCACGTTGTTTTTATTGTTTGCTCTCTCCAAAACTGTTTTGGGTGGTTGGCACCCACGCGCCGTCGTTGCGGTTGTCCTGTGCATGTGGTTTTTATCGAATACTGTGTGGATGACTCTCTTGCTGAGGCTGTCAGTCATGCCTGTGACCTTTGTCTATTACTCCTATTCCTTTTTTGATTATTGGTTAGTGTTCGGCTTTAACTCAATCCAACCAAGAAAACAGGCATATAATCGATTCTCACGCAGGAGAGAATAATAAATAGTCTTCTCTCAGGCGCGGAATTCAACGAAGACGGCTGAAGGATGTTCATACTGAAGGGATATTACGAGTCTGTGTACAATGCGAGTTGGCATCATGTCAAGGAAGTTCCCGACGGCGATGAGCGAAAGAAAGCGGGGACGGGAATGGGAATGAAGGTGGAGAAGGGGAAACCGGAACAGTCATGGACGTACAAGAAAGTTGGCTACACCCTCGAAAAGGATGACGGTGTGGAGCAATCCGGTAAAGCACCTCCCAGGATGATGGTGCTTACCTCGGACAAGGGATGGCCGTACTCGTGGGAAGAGGATGAATTCATTCGTGACTGCCATGTGAACTGTGAGGTGGAGCGAGTGTGGCGGATCGTTGAGCATTATCTAACCGAGTGGTTCAGCACTCGCGGTGAGCCCTACTTTACGCCTGGGCGGCTTCTGTTAATTGGGACGCCCGGGATAGGGAAGTCGATGAATGCCGGTTCGTACCTCCTCTACCAGCTGCTGCACTGCGATGTCGAGAAACTCCCTGTGGTTGTGTACGTTATTGGGAATGAAACATTCTTATTTGAAAAGACCGACAAGAAGGTGACAAAATACATGGGTGGGGCCAGTATTGAACATGTTCTTGCTTCCCTGTCTCTCCGTGGGGTGAATGCGTATATTATATACGACGTGGCAAAAGATGGCCGTAAACCGTATCCGATGCCTAATTCTCGGGTATGGGGCATGATTGTGGTGACATCGCCAAACGAGGACAACTTTGGCGCATGGGAGAAACACAGGTCACCGAAGCGAATCATAATGAATTGTCCTGAAAAAGACGATGTGAAAGCGATGTGCGTTTGGATGAAGCGCAATGAGCCAACTGAGCAAGCTGGGTACTGGAGGAATATAAATCGTCGAATGGAAGAAGTGGGACCAATTCTTCGCTACATCTTTGATGAAAGCAAATACAATGGTCGGGTTCAATCGTGCAAAGATACCGTTTGTAAACTGAACCGCATCGATGCCGAATATTACCTTCATTTCGGAACTACGCAAATGTTGGGTGGTGACAAAGTGTCTCACAAACTTGTAAGGATCGTCCGAGTACGAGGAGTACGCAATATTGAATCGACCTTTAATGGACTGATGTCTCCTCATCTCGGAAATTTAACTTTATGCAAATTGGCGGAGTTAATGCCACCGAATGATTTTATTTTACTCATATTGGCCATCAAGGACGATCTCTTATCAAAAGCCCTTGAAAAGTATTCTGTGTTTACGTTTTTGAGCGAGGCCTTTGTAAATGCAATAATACCGAAACTCAGGGAGCTGAAACTGGAAGAAGATGCTCCGCCACACCGCTGTGCGCTGGAATCACGTCCACATGAGCGCCCTCTCAAGCCCCTTCCTTTACCGTTACTGGAAAATTTTAAGAAGAAGATTGAAATAGAGTCTCGGGTGCTGTACAAACCGGTGGCCCAAAACTTTCCGTTGGTGGACGCCTTTTTCTTCATGGAGTCAAATCCGAAGACCATGGTTGGGCTGCAGATTACTACGGCGAGTGCGCATCGCACCATACCCAGCACCGTGAATCAGTTCAAAGAAAAAATGGCGACATATTTTAATGGTTGGGAGGAATTTTCCCGAGACATGTCGTGGGAGATTATTTATATACAACACGCAGACAGCACGCCCATGACTAGCTGGCAGAGATGTGGTCCCGTCAATACCGATAATTTGAGCGACGATGAAAAAGAAATTGTGGCGTTCTGGGAGAAGGAGGTACACCAGTACCAAGTTTCTGTATCATCCAGAGACTTTAAAAGAAAAGAAGCTCTCCCAACTGTGGAAGAAGAACAAGAACAGGAAACAGAATAGGAAATGAAAAGTGAAAGAGACATTTTGATTTATGGTAAATTTTTTTTTCGAAATATATAAATATATACAGACACTTGTGTGTCCATACGTTGCGGATGCACCAGCATCACACGGCAGCACAGCACAAAAGTGTTAAGAATGTTCAACGCGAGTGATAATAGCAGTGACAGAAGAAACTTAGGGAGGGAAAGGGAAATTTATATTTTTGGTGAAAAACATATTTCGAGTTGTTTAATACATGTGAATGTTTGTTTTTTTATACGACATCAGTACATCATCCCCTTTGGGAGTAAGACGCACAGATGCCAAAAAATTACAACGCGATATTCCTTCACAATGACAGAAAAACAAATCAGGGATGCCAGGGGCATTTTAATTAATGGTAAGAAAATATTGAAGAAGTTTTATTTATGCGAATTCCTCTGTCTGTAGACAAGACGTGATAACAGAATTGCTCTGTTATTAAGGAATTACTGTCTTTAGCTGTATCGTATTGTTAATACATTTTCCTTTTCATTCTATTTTTTTCTAGGACCGATCATTAAGTGAAGCATCTTCAAGGGATAGACGAAGGGTAAGTTCTATTGTGAAAAAATGCGCTCCGTGTGACCGCGTGGAGTGAGGCGCCGCGTCATGGGTGGATAAGGAATCGCTTCCGCGTGTGACTCTTTGGGAGATTGCTTGCTCCGTGTGCGTTGTGTGCCGGCAGCGGGCTGTGGCCGTATGCCGTTGGCCGTGGGATTGAACTGGAGGCGGTGGCGGTGTGTGTGTTTGTTGTGTGGCTGCCGTCTCGCAGTTTATGCAAAAAGTGAGCCACAACTGCTGTGAAAGGCCGCGTCTTCTCAGTATGGAATTACTGCCGTTGTGCTTTGTGTTTGAGCATATCTTTCGGTGTGTGCATAACTGCTGGACATTTCTTATCGGAGCGTTGGGCGCGACCATCTGCCATGGCCACAATTTGTATGGTTGAGCACGCGTGTGCGGGTTAGGGTTAGGGTTAGGGTTAGGGTTAGGGTTAGGGTTAGGGTTAGGGTTAGGGTTAGGGTTAGGGGTTAGGGGTTAGGGGTTAGGGTTAGGGTTAGGGTTAGGGTTAGGGTTAGGGTTAGGGTTAGGGTTAGGGTTAGGGGTTAGGGTTAGGGTTAGGGTTAGGGTTAGGGTTAGGGTTAGGGTTAGGGTTAGGGTTAGGGTTAGGGTTAGGGTTAGGGTTAGGGTTAGGGTTAGGGTTAGGGTTAGGGTTAGGGTTAGGGTTAGGGTTAGGGTTAGGGTTAGGGTTAGGGTTAGGGTAAGGGTTAGGGTTAGGGTTAGGGTTAGGGTTAGGGTTAGGGTTAGGGTTAGGGTTAGGG
>NW_919435.1:0-9232 GCF_000209065.1 Trypanosoma cruzi
AATTTCGCGAGATCCTGCCCACAGGGGTGCTGCAGTCGGATAATCGTTTTCGAGCGGCTGCTGCACCGCACGCTGTGGTCTAAATTTTTGTTTCGAATTATGAATGGTGGTGGTCAGAGACACTCTCTTTCAATGTCTGTTTGCGTGTTCACACACTCGGACGCCAAACAACCCGGAACTATCCGCTGCTTGGAGGAATTTCGCGAGCTCTTGCCCACAGGGGTGCTGCACTCGGCTGATCGTTTTCGAGCGGCTGCTGCATCACACGTTGTGGTCCAAATTTTTGTTTCCGAATGTGAATGGTGGGAGTCAGAGGCACTCTCTGTCAATATCTGTTTGCGTGTTCACACACTGGACACCAAACAACCCTGAACTATCCGCTGCTTGGAGGAATTTCGCGAGCTCTTGCCCACACGGGTGCTGCACTCGGCTGATCGTTTTCGAGCGGCTGCTGCATCACACGTTGTGGTCCAAATTTTTGTTTCCGAATGTGAATGGTGGGAGTCAGAGACACTCTCTGTCAATATCTGTTTGCGTGTTCACACACTGGACACCAAACAACCCTGAACTATCCGCTGCTTGGAGGAATTTCGCGAGCTCTTGCCCACACGGGTGCTGCACTCGGCTGATCGTTTTCGAGCGGCCGCTGCATCACACGTTGTGGTCCAAATTTTTGTTTCCGAATGTGAATGGTGGGAGTCAGAGACACTCTCTGTCAACATCTGTTTGCGTGTTCACACACTGGACACCAAACAACCCTGAACTATCCGCTGCTTGGAGGAATTTCGCGAGCTCTTGCCCACTAGGGTGCTGCACTCGGCTGATCGTTTTCGAGCGGCTGCTGCATCACACGTTGTGGTCCAAATTTTTGTTTCCGATTGTGAATGGTGGGAGTCAGAGGCACTCTCTGTCAATATCTGTTTGCGTGTTCACACACTGGACACCAAACAACCCTGAACTATCCGCTGCTTGGAGGAATTTCGCGAGCTCTTGCCCACACGGGTGCTGCACTCGGCTGATCGTTTTCGAGCGGCCGCTGCATCACACGTTGTGGTCCAAATTTTTGTTTCCAATTATGAATGGTGGGAGTCAGAGGCACTCTCTGTCAACATCTGTTTGCGTGTTCACACACTGGACACCAAACAACCCTGAATTATCCGCTGCTTGGAGGAATTTCGCGAGCTCTTGCCCACACGGGTGCTGCACTAGGCTGATCGTTTTCGAGCGGCTACTGCATCACACGTTGTGGTCCAAATTTTTGTATGAGCTTGTGAGAATGATGGTATCGAGAGAGCTGGCTAACTTAATTAATGTATGTATATCCTTATTAATGAAGGCTTTCTTTATGATACTTTTCTGCTATATGAATCTCAGGGGAAGAGTTCCATTTTTTGGGTCATGGGACCGATATAGGCAGTGTATTTTGTTTTTATTTTTTTCCAGACTCACATGTAAGTTTCAGGAAATGGCTTTGTTTCCCTGCACACCCTCCGAGTGGTGTGGTATTGGTGCCCGTCTCTGGGACATGGTGTGCCAATGTGGCGAGACCCAGGTGCAGATGACCTTCATTAATGGTAATCAGATGCCGGACGAGACGTTAACTGTGGCCGCATCATCGACAGGCTTATGCTTGTTCCATGGACCTGCCTCTAAAGCATGGCAGGATTCTACTTTTATTGGAAATATTGCGAATCTACGGGCGCCTCGGATCCCTAATTTCGAGACACAAGCGCTCCTGCCCGCTATGGGGGCAGCCCGGGAGTTGGGGCACCAACAAGGGCTCATCACTGCTGAAAGGAACGCCTTAATTTTGATTACGCTAACGCCGTCGCGGACGTGCAGAATCGGAATGATCAGCTTAACTCGCAGGTTGAGGAGGCGCATATTAACCTATCGGTAAAGGAATCCAATATCGCCGGGGCCGGCAACCAGGTCCTAGAACCACAACGGCAGTTGGAGAACACTCGCGCACAATTACGGGAGCGCGAATTCAACTTGGGAAGGCTCACGGGTCAACTCCAGGAACGGGAAGCACGCCATAATGCACAACAACCCGCGCGGGATGCGGAGACGGCGGGGCGGGACGAGGCCCCCGCTACTCGACACGTTGCCAACGGTGGCGTATCTACACTACCGCATCAAACGGATATCTTGATGGCTGGAAGCGTGCCTAGCAGCGCGGCCCGACACAGTTCGGCGACTTACAGACGCTCTCACGGCAATTTTGGGAGACCACATTTCCACCCTTCCACGCCGTTGCCTTCCCGCACTTCTCCCCTGGAAGCCCAATCACCTATGGAAGAGGACCGCGGTTTCTGCGCATTCGACGTCACCACGTGGCCCACGCGTATATGGAATGAGGGCGCCTCCGGAGTCGTTTTCGACCTCCGGTGCGCATACCAATGCTGGCAACAGGACGACGAGCAGGTTAAGCTTGTCTTTGAAAATTTGGTCGAGTGGATCGGCGTGCTGGAAGGCGGGCAGGATCCCACCGATCGCTTCATGAATTTGGGGAGGTCCCTACTGAATACATTCCGGATGCAGCTCACGATGGCATCCGATCCCGGCATCCGGCTTTCCAAACTGCGCGCCCGTCTTTACACCGCTGTTCACCAGACGGACACCAATGCGAAGGCAGTCCAGCTTCTCGTCGATCGGCGAGAAACCCAACGCACTTTGCGATGCCAACGATGTCATACCTATGGACACGAGGCATCTAAATGCAACGTGCGCCCCAGAAGGAATTACTCACAATACAGGCGTCCATCAAAAAACGGCAGAGAGGCTACCGCACGCCGCTCATGAATGCTGGCGACGGCAGCCCCATCCAATCCGCCACCTCCCACCATTACGCACGGACGTTGCACCGCACCGCCGACGCTCCACCCGATCTTTCAAATTGCCCGACGCAATCGTCGGGAAGGGCAAAGGAGCTTATCCGTAAACGACGCTCGATTGTGGTACGACGAATCACCGACATCCCCGCTTTGGGCCAATATGAGGAGCGCGAACGAGGTGGCTCGATAAATGTGTGTGCCGTCAAAGTGGGAGCAGAGAATGTCCCTAGCGGGGCAATTTACAGCCTTTTGCTGCACGCACGAACTGCCGATGAACGAGGAGAGCTGCGCGGCCTTTTGATGGCAATATTAGATGTGGCGCCATGGACTCGACTACAGTACGCCAGGATGCTGCGGTCCATGTTGGAAATGAATCGAACCCCGCTGTACATGATGATTCTGGGGTTGCAAAAAATTGCGGCGCGATGGGAGACGAAACAGGCGCGCCCCTTAACAGAGGAAGAGATGAATCAAGTTATCCGCAGCCGAACCGATTGGGGGGGACGTGTTGTTTTTCGGCTTGCGTGGATAACGGCGAGTCGTTTGTTTGAGATTGCATCCTTGACACCCAACAATTTCAAACTGGAGCGTGACGGGACCGTAATTTTTGATTGGTCCGTGGCGCCGAAGACGGCGAGGGCGGATCCCCACTGCGCTCCGCGGTTCTTCAGAGCACGAGGGCAGGACGCGCTAGACATTATAGAGTTATGCGGGATACTTCAACACAACGAAGAGCTCACGAATCTTACGACTGCCCACGTGGAGCGAGCTCTGGCTCCTTGGGGTGCCACGGCGCATTCCACAAAACGCGGTGCGTTGCGGCACGCTGCTGAAATCGTGGAGAAACACAATTTGGACCCACACGTGATCTCGCAGTTGGTGAAGCACGTCAATCCGTTCGAAATTCCCCAGAATACTGTTCGATATTTGAGGAGGTACACCACAATGCTGACCCAGGTGTCGTCGCGGGTCGCATTGATGTGAAGGGAGAGACCGCGGAAGGGCAGTAACCCTGGTTGAAAGCAGAGGAGCATTTTTCCACTATTTTAATCACAATCATGCTGCCACAATGAAGAGACGCGCGACAATGACGCGTCTGGCCACTCCACAAGATGAACACGCTATCCCGTTACAGCGAGTCAACGTGCCCGTATTGAATACCAAAGTGGATCATGAGTCGGTTGAACCCGGTTACCTTGGAGAGACTCATGCAAGTTTGGAGACTCGTCGGGCGGTCCCCTTTCCCTCCGTCTTCCTCCGGTAAGGCGCGCGAAGGCTCACGGAGGATTCCAACCGCTGACGCGCGTTTGTTACGAAAGGCGGGAATAATCGAGGACGCTTTGTCCACAATGACAGGCGGATGGATAATACCTTTTTCGGTTGTGGAGGAGAAAACCACCGGTTTACGACGACGATGGATCGCGTGGCCACGCGACAAGAACAGAGACGACCCTTATGAGGCCAATGTTCTTCTTTTACACATTTCCCATTATTTGCTGCCTGTGATGGCTGAGGCCGCTTCCTGCCTGGATTTAAAGGCATCCTTTTTTCAAGTCTCTTTACCGCGGGAGACCCGGCATCTCTTTTGATGCCGCGTGGAGGACGGCACGCTGGTGGAGCTTACACGGCTCCCAATGGGATACAAGGTCAACCCAGAAATTCTCCAGACCATTACTTCGGCAATTGCGGGGTGACGACGGTGGTTCACCGCCTCTGGGCCGCACCTCCATTGGTGCGCGACGACGTTTGGATCGGTAATATACGCATTGCAGGGTCGAAAAGCGATGCGACATTGTGGGAAGCCCAAGTGCTTCGTAATCCGGACAGTTGTCACGCCACGATAGGGAGGATCGCGAATTGGGCACTACGCAGTACACCTTTCTGTGGGTGCAGTTTGATCACACTCCAGACGGCATCCCTGAGTGACAAGTTTGTCCGCTCTGTGCGCGCCATGTCGGCGCTTAATTCTTTAACCATCGCGGAAATGGAGGTTACGGCGTCACGCTTTTTGTACGCGGCTGCCATTTTGGGCACGCAATTATGCGACTACTACTTTTTTATCAAGGCAGTGCGACGACGATTATCGGCAGTTAACCAAGGGATTGTGCTGGCGACATCCCCGAAGAACGTTACGCCGGCAGCGGTTGGTTTGGGCGAGAGATTGTGACACATGATCGAGAATAATTGTGGGTGAATCATCAAGCCCACTGAAAAGGCATCGGCCGCCGTCACTTATGTGTCGCTCCATGGATGGGGAGCCGTTTTTATTCCATACTCCGGCGACGTTAAAATTGCCGGAGGGAAATAGGGGAAGAGACCTTTTTTTATCATGCAGGCCGAGGCGCGCGCGGCACCCTTAGCCTTATCGACCTTTCCGCCATCTTGCCACCCACCATGGACTTTTGGTGGACAACACTTCGCTGCAAGGAGCGGCGAATAAAGGCAGCTCGAAATCGCACGCGCTGACGTGGGAGCTGCAACGGATATATGAGTTTTTGGACTCTCGCGGAGTACAGGCATCCTTTGCTTACGTACGGCCAGCAGAAAACCCCGCAGACGGCATATCGCGCGGTCGTGTGTTTACACTTCAGGACTTGGCGAAGGGGTGGAACTTGCGAAGGGGAGCGGCGGTGTCTTGTGGTTGGAGGACCCCAAAGTCTGCCACTTCGTAAGTAATAATATTCGGATTCTAACCGAGGACAAAGCACCATGCTAGTGGTCCACAGAATTCTATATATTGAATGAAAAGAAAACATTGAAGCAATTAACTAAAGAACCTTTTTTCCTAACTTGTTTGGTTTCCATAGATTATTTCAGGATCCGGCCAGCTGCCCGGAAGATTATTCCCTCGTGATAATGGTGCAAGTGAAGGCCATACCGGGGAAAGTGACGTACATGCCAAAGACTCCTCCAGCGTGTCGTCTGTCGAGAGCAAACCCACAGGACAAATATTATTGACAGTGCAACCAACGGGACAAAGTCCACCAACTGCAGCAGGTGACACATAGAATTCAACCCAAACAAATGAAAAGACGACAACCTCAGGAATCGGAACGGACACTGAAGCACCTAAACCGTATTCAAAGAATGATGTGGCAGAGCAATACGATGAAGACAGAGACCCATCAGATTTGATAAGGGGTGCAAATACAGGCCATCCGACAGATACAGCATCATCACCCATTTCTACAAGTGGCAATGGTGATTTTCAGGGAATGGCGAATGAAAATGGTGACTATTCTGAAAGGCACAATCCCAGAGAAACCCACGACGACCCCGCAGATGGTAATGTCAACATCGGTACTAAAGCCAGTGAACCAGCACCAGAAACAATGAAAACAGTCACCGCTCAAACAAACTATACGGTGAACCCTGGCGACAGTGACGGCAGCACCGCGGTTTCCCACACCACCTCCCTCTTTTGCTTCTTGTTGTTGTTGCGTGTACGGCTGCGGCTGCGGTGGTGGCCGCGTGAGAGTGAGTGAGAGAGCGCCGTGCACCGCCCGCACACACACTCGTCTTTCACCCACTCTCTGTGTGTGTCCCCTTGCATGGACTCTCGCCCTCACCTCATCCCACGAAGCACGCACATAATGTGCCCATTGTATGTATTGCATGCACACCCATGCAGGCCCGTTGGTGCTCTCTTTTGCACGACACGCACCGCTGCCGTCCTGCCTGGCTGCATGGGCGGAGCACCGTAACTGTTTCTGTTTTGTTTTTATTGCATTGAGTGGGCGACCTCTCTCTCTCTCTCTCTCTCCCTGTGTGTGTGTTTTGCTTTACGGGAGCAATGAGAGTGTGTGCGCTGGTCGTCCCACGCTTCGGCTTTTTGTTTTGTTTTTCATTGTTTTGTGGTTGAGAGCACCCATTCCGCGGGCTGCGTGTGTGTGTTTGTGTGTGATGATATGAGTAATTTGCGTGTGTGCTATCTGCCTCTCTCTGCCGTTGCTTTCTTCTGACTCTCTTGTGGCGCACAGCTGCTCTGCAATTATAGGCGCTGCCAAACACACAAGCACATGCACACACATGCCGTGCTTAAAACGCTGAGAATGCACGCACGCACAGGATTGTGGCTGCGGAGGCCCTCGCGAGGGGCGAAGAAGCCTGCGTTTTGTTTTTTTGACATGTTGCTCGGTGTGTGCTGACGCGTGACGAATAACAACACGCCCCAATAAGCAGAAAAGAAGTAAAACAAAATGGCGCTGAGCGGCACACCGGTAAGCCAAAAATACGCAATCACCAATAAAAAAGCCGGCGATCACCCAGCAGGCACATCAAGCCTCCTAAAACCAACCTGGAATAGACAAAAAAAGGGGGCAATCATAGAAAACAAAGATCCGCCCCCCCCAAACAGGAAAAGCATTAAAAAAAAACGCGATCCTGTTTTTTGTCCTTACTGCCGGGGTTGGCCGCCGCAAGGAATAAAAAAGAGTAGGGCGGTGGCCCCGGACGAGAGATACATGACGACGTGTCGAATTATCCAAGTTGCGGCGGTCCGCCCCGAACGAGAGATACATGACAACGAATCGATGTATCCACGCTGCGGCGACGGCCCCGTACGAGAGATATATGACGACGAATCGAAGTATTCACGCTGCGGCTGCGGCCCCGTACGAGAGATATATGACGACGAATCGAGGTATCCACGCTGCGGCGGCGCACCCTAAACATGTCGCTTTCGTTTTCCAGGGGACAACGCAAATGTGCTCGATTGTTCGAAGATCGAAATTAACACCTTACGTGAAAATGGGTCGCGCGACCACATTTTTTTTAGCTCAGTGGCAAACAAGCTCACAATGTCATCCGGGGTGCGGGTTCGAGCCCCGAAGAAGCCTAAGTTTTTTTCCTTTTTTTTTTTTGGAATTCTTGTTTCTTATTGCTTTTTAAACTTCTGGTTTGCAGGACGGTGTGCGAGTTCTGCAATCGCACTGATTCCATCTGTTTCGTGGTGTGTGCGGCTGCGGCTGCGGTGGTGGCCGCGTGAGAGTGAGTGAGAGAGCGCCATGCACCGCCCGCACACACACTCGTCTTTCACCCACTCTCGTGTGTGTGTCCCCTTGCATGGACTCTCGCCCTCACCTCATCCCACGAAGCACACACATAATGTGCCCATTGTATATATTGCATGCACACCCATGCAGGCCCGTTGGTGCTCTCTTTTGCACGACACGCACCGCTGCCGTCCTGCCTGGCTGCATGGGCGGAGCACCGTAACTGTTTCTGTTTTGTTTTTATTGCATTGAGTGGGCAACCTCTCTCTCTCTCCCTGTGTGTGTGTTTTGCTTTACGGGAGCAATGAGAGTGTGTGCGCTGGTCGTCCCACGCTTCGGCTTTTTGTTTTGTTTTTCATTGTTTTGTGGTTGAGAGCACCCATTCCGCGGGCTGCGTGTGTGTGTTTGTGTGTGATGATATGAGTAATTTGTGCGTGTGTGCTATCTGCCTCTCTCTGCCGTTGCTTTCTTCTGACTCTCTTGTGGCGCACAGCTGCTCTGCAATTATAGGCGCTGCCAAACACACAAGCACATGCACACACATGCCGTGCTTAAAACGCTGAGAATGCACGCACGCACAGGATTGTGGCTGCGGAGGCCCTCGCGAGGGGCGAAGAAGCCTGCGTTTTGTTTTTTTGACATGTTGCTCGGTGTGTGCTGACGCGTGACGAATAAGAACACGCCCCAATAAGCAGAAAAGAAGTAAAACAAAATGGCGCTGAGCGGCACACCGGTAAGCCAAAAATACGCAATCACCAATAAAAAAGCCGGCGATCACCCAGCAGGCACATCAAGCCTCCTAAAACCAACCTGGAATAGACAAAAAAAGGGGGCAATCATAGAAAACAAAGATCCGCCCCCCCCAAACAGGAAAAGCATTAAAAAAAAACGCGATCCTGTTTTTTGTCCTTACTGCCGGGGTTGGCCGCCGCAAGGAATAAAAAAGAGTAGGGCGGTGGCCCCGGACGAGAGATACATGACGACGTGTCGAATTATCCAAGTTGCGGCGGTCCGCCCCGAACGAGAGATACATGACAACGAATCGATGTATCCACGCTGCGGCGACGGCCCCGTACGAGAGATATATGACGACGAATCGAAGTATTCACGCTGCGGCGGCGGCCCCGTACGAGAGATATATGACGACGAATCGAAGTATTCACGCTGCGGCTGCGGCCCCGTACGAGAGATATATGACGACGAATCGAGGTATCCACGCTGCGGCGGCGCACCCTAAACATGTCGCTTTCGTTTTCCAGGGGACAACGCAAATGTGCTCGATTGTTCGAAGATCGAAATTAACACCTTACGTGAAAATGGGTCGCGCGACCACATTTTTTTTAGCTCAGTGGCAAACAAGCTCACAATGTCATCCGGGGCGCGGGTTCGAGCCCCGAAGAA
>NW_919443.1:0-9258 GCF_000209065.1 Trypanosoma cruzi
ACCCTGAATTATCCGCTGCTTGGAGGAATTTCGCGAGCTCTTGCCCACACGGGTGCTGCACTCGGCTGATCGTTTTCGAGCGGCCGCTGCATCACATGTTGTGGTCCAAATTTTTGTTTCCGATTGTGAATGGTGGGAGTCAGAGGCACTCTCTGTCAATATCTGTTTGCGTGTTCACACACTGGACACCAAACAACCCTGAATTATCCGCTGCTTGGAGGAATTTCGCGAGCTCTTGCCCACAAGGGTGCTGCACTCGGCTGATCGTTTTCGAGCGGCCGCTGCATCACACGTTGTGGTCCAAATTTTTGTTTCCGATTGTGAATGGTGGGAGTCAGAGGCACTCTCTGTCAATATCTGTTTGCGTGTTCACACACTGGACACCAAACAACCCTGAACTATCCGCTGCTTGGAGGAATTTCGCGAGCTCTTGCCCACACGGGTGCTGCACTCGGCTGATCGTTTTCGAGCGGCTGCTGCATCACACGTTGTGGTCCAAATTTTTGTTTCCAATTATGAATGGTGGGAGTCAGAGACACTCTCTGTCAATATCTGTTTGCGTGTTCACACACTGGACACCAAACAACCCTGAATTATCCGCTGCTTGGAGGAATTTCGCGAGCTCTTGCCCACACGGGTGCTGCACTCGGCTGATCGTTTTCGAGCGGCCGCTGCATCACACGTTGTGGTCCAAATTTTTGTTTCCGATTGTGAATGGTGGGAGTCAGAGGCACTCTCTGTCAATATCTGTTTGCGTGTTCACACACTGGACACCAAACAACCCTGAATTATCCGCTGCTTGGAGGAATTTCGCGAGCTCTTGCCCACAAGGGTGCTGCACTCGGCTGATCGTTTTCGAGCGGCCGCTGCATCACACGTTGTGGTCCAAATTTTTGTTTCCGATTGTGAATGGTGGGAGTCAGAGGCACTCTCTGTCAATATCTGTTTGCGTGTTCACACACTGGACACCAAACAACCCTGAACTATCCGCTGCTTGGAGGAATTTCGCGAGCTCTTGCCCACACGGGTGCTGCACTCGGCTGATCGTTTTCGAGCGGCTGCTGCATCACACGTTGTGGTCCAAATTTTTGTTTCCAATTATGAATGGTGGGAGTCAGAGACACTCTCTGTCAATATCTGTTTGCGTGTTCACACACTGGACACCAAACAACCCTGAATTATCCGCTGCTTGGAGGAATTTCGCGAGCTCTTGCCCACACGGGTGCTGCACTCGGCTGATCGTTTTCGAGCGGCCGCTGCATCACACGTTGTGGTCCAAATTTTTGTTTCCGATTGTGAATGGTGGGAGTCAGAGGCACTCTCTGTCAATATCTGTTTGCGTGTTCACACACTGGACACCAAACAACCCTGAATTATCCGCTGCTTGGAGGAATTTCGCGAGCTCTTGCCCACAAGGGTGCTGCACTCGGCTGATCGTTTTCGAGCGGTCGCTGCATCACACGTTGTGGTCCAAATTTTTGTTTCCGATTGGGAATGGTGGGAGTCAGAGGCACTCTCTGTCAATATCTGTTTGCGTGTTCACACACTGGACACCAAACAACCCTGAATTATCCGCTGCTTGGAGGAATTTCGCGAGCTCTTGCCCACAAGGGTGCTGCACTCGGCTGATCGTTTTCGAGCGGCCGCTGCATCACACGTTGTGGTCCAAATTTTTGTATGAGCTTGTGATAATGATGGTATCGAGAGAGCTGGCTAACTTAATTAATGTATTTATATCCTTATTAATGAGGGCTTTCTTTATGATACTTTTCTGCTATATGAATCTCAGGGGAAGATTTCCATTTTTTGGGTCATGGAACCGATATAGGCAGTGTATTTTGTTTTTATTTTTTTCCAGTCTCACATGTAAGTTTCAGGAAATGGCTTTGTTTCCCTGCACACCCTCCGAGTGGTGTGGTATTGGTGCCCGTCTCTGGGACATGGTGTGCCAGTGTGGCGAGACCCAGGGGCAAATGACCTTCATTAATGGTAATCAGATGTCGGACGAGACGTTAACTGTGGCCGCATCATCGACAGGCTTATGCTTGTTCCATGGACCTACCCCTAAAGCATGGCAGGATTCTACTATTATTGGAAATATTGCGAATCTGCGGGCGACTCAGATCCCTAATTTAGAGACACAAGCGCTCCTGCCCGCTATGGGGGCAGCCCGGGAGTTGGGGCACCAACAAGGGCTCATCACTGCTGAAAGCAGCGCCTGAATATTGATTACGCTAACGCCGTCGCGGACGTGCAGAATCGGAATGATTAGCTTAACTCGCAGGTTGAGGAGGCGCATATTAACCTATCGGTAAGGGAATCCAATATCGCCGGGGCCGGCAACCAGTTCCTAGAACTACAACAGCAGTTGGAGAACACTCGCGCACAATTACGGGAGCGCGAATTCAACTTGGGAAGGCTCACTGGTCAATTCCAGGAACGGGAGGCACGCCATAATGCACAACAACCCGCGCGGGAGGCGGAGACGGCGGGGCGGGACGAGGCACCCGCTACCCGACACGTTGCCAACGATGGCGTATCTACACTACCGCATCGAGCGGATATCTTGATGGCTGGAGGCGTGCCTAGCAGCGCGTCCGACAAAGTTCGGCGGCTTACAGACGCCCTCACGGCAATGTTGGGAGACCACATTTCCACCCTTCCACGCCGTTGCCTTCCCGCACTTCTCCCCTGGACCCCAATTACCTATGGAAGAGGACTGCGGTTTCTGCGCATTCGACGTCACCACGTGGCCCACGCGTATATGAAATGAGGGCGCCTCCGGAGTCGTTTTCGACCTCCGGTGCGCATACCAATGCTGGCAACAGGACGACGAGCAGGTTAAACTTGCCTTTGACAATTTGGTCGAGTGGATCGGCGTGCTGGAAGGTTGGTAGGATCCCACCGATAGCTTCATGAATTTGGGGAGGTCCCTACTGAATACATTCCGGATGCAGCTCACGATTGCATCCGATCCCGGCATCCGGCTTTCCAAACTGCGCGCCCGTCTTTAGACCGCTGTTCACCAGACGGACTCCTATGCGAAGGCAGTCCAGCCTCTCGTCGATCGGCGAGTAACCCGACGCACTTTGCGATGCCAACGATGCCATACATATGGACACGAGGCGTCTACATGCAACGTGCGCCCCAGAAGGAATTACTCGCGGCGCGGATGGCCGTCAAAAAACGGCAGTGGGGCTGCCGCACGCCGCTCATGAATGCTGGCGACGGCAGCCCCATCCAATCCGCCACCTCCGGCTATTACGCACGGACGTTGCACCGCACCGCCGACGCTTCATCCGATCTTTCAAATTGCCCGACTCAATCGTCGGGAAGGGCAATGGAGCTTATCCGTAAACGATGCTCGACTGTGGTACGACGAATCACCGACATCCCCGCTTTGGGCCAATATGAGGAGCGCGAACGAGGTGGCTCGATAAATGTGTGTGCTGTCAACGTGGGAGCAGAGAATGTCCCTAGCGGGGCAATTTACAGCCTTTTTGCAGCACGCACGAACAGCCGATGAACGAGGAGAGCTGCGCGGCCTTTTGATGGCAACCGACATGGCGCCATCGACCCGACGGCAGTACGCCAGGATGCTGCGGTCCATGTTGGAAATGAATCGAACCCCGCTGGGCATGATGATTCTGGGGTTACAAAAAATTGCGGCGCTACGGGAGACGAAACAGGCGCGCCCCTTGACAAAGGAAGAGATGGATCAATGTATCCGCAGTTGGACCGATTGGAAGGAACGTGTTGTCTTACGACTTGCGTGGATAACTGCGAGTCTTTGATCCGAGGTTGCGGCCTTAACGCCCAACAATTTTACACTGGAGGCGGACGGGACCATAATTTTGGATTGGTCCGTGGCACCAAAGACGGCGAGGGCGGATCCCCACCGCGCTTCGCGGTTCGTGAGGATACGAGGGCAGGACGCGTTCCACACTATAAAGCTATGCAGGACATTTCAAGAAAACGAAAAGCTCACAAATATTACCAATGCCCACGTGGAGCGAGCTCTGGCTCCTTGGGGTGCCACGGCGCATTCCACAAAACGCGGTGCGCTGAGACACGCTGCTCAAATTGTGGAGACATACAATTTGGACCCACACGTGATCTCGCAGTTGGTGAAGCACGTCAATCCGTTCGAAATTCCCCAGAATACTGTTCGATATTTGAGGAGGTACACCGCAATGCCGACCCAGGCTTTGTCACTGGTCGCATTGATGTGAAGGGAGAGACCGCGGAAGGGCAGTAACCCTGGTTGAAAGCAGAGGAGCATTTTTCCACTATTTTAATCACAATCATGCTGCTACAATAACGAGACGCGCGACAATGACGCGTCTGGCCACTCCACAAGATGAACACGCTACCCCGTTACAGTGAGTCAACGTGCCCGTATTGAATACCAAAGTGGATCATGAGTCGGTTGAACCTGGCTACCTTGGAGAGTCTCATGCAAGTTTGGGGACTCGTCGGGCGGTCCCCTTTCCCTCCGTCTTCCTCCGGTAAGGCGCGCGAAGGCTCACGGAGGATTCCAACCGCTGACGCGCATTTGTTACGAAAAGCGGGAATAATCGAGGACGCGTTGTCCACAATAACAGGCGGATGGATAATACCTTTTTCGGTTGTGGAGGAGAAAACCACCGGTTTACGACGAAGATGGATCGCGTGGCCACGCGACAAGAACAGAGACGACCCTTATGAGGCCAATGTTCCTCTTTTACACATTTCCCATTAGTTTCTGCCTGTGATGGCTGAGGCCGCTTCCTGCCTGGATGTGAAGGCATCCTTTTTTCAAGTCTCTTTACCGCGGGAGACTCGGCATTGAAAGAGATGCCGCGTGGAGGACGGCACGCTGGTGGAGCTTACACGGCTCCCAATGGGATGCAAGGCCAGCCCAGAAATTCTCCAGATTATTACCTCGGCAATTGCGGGGGTGACGACGGTGGTTCACCGCCTCTGGGCCGCACCTCCATTGGTGCGCGACGACGTTTGGATCGGTAATATACGCATTGCAGGGTCGAAAGGCGATGCGACATTGTGGGTAGCCCAAGTGCTTCGTAATGCGGACAGTTGTCACGCCACGATAGGGAGGATCGCGAATTGGACGCTGCGCAGTACACCTTTCTGTGGGTGCATTTTGATCACACTCCAGACGGTATCCCTGAGTGACAAGTTTGTCCGCTCTGTGCGCGCCATGTCGGCGCTCAATTCTTTAACCATCGCGGAAATGGAGGTTACGGCGTCACGCTTTTTGTACGCGGCTGCCATTTTGGGCACGCAATTATGCGACTACTACTTTTTTATCAAGGCAGTTCGACGACGATTATCGGCAGTTAACCAAGGGATTGTGCTGGAGACATCCCCGAAGAACGTTCCGCCGGCAGCGGTTGGTTTGGGCGAGAGATTACGACACATCATCGAGAATATAATCGTCGGCGAATCATCAAGCCCACTGAAAAGGCATCGGCCGCCATCATCGCGGATGCGTCGCTCCATGGATGGGAGCCGTTATCATTCCATACTCGGGCGACGTTAAAATTGCCGGAGGGAAATAGGGAAAGAGACCTTTTTTTATCATGCTGGCCGAGGCACGCGCGGCACGCTTAGCCTTATCGACCTTTCTGCCATCTTGCCACCCACCATGGACTTTTGGGTGGACAACACTTCGCTGCAAGGAGCGGCGAATAAAGGCAGCTCGAAATCGCACGCGCTGACGTGGGAGCTGCAACGGATATATGAGTTTTTGGACTCTCGCGGAATAAAGGCATTCTTTGCCTACGTACGGTCAGCAGAAAACCCCGCAGACGGCATATCGCGCGGTCGTGTGTTTACACTTCAGGACTTGGCGAAGGGGTGGAACTTGCGAAGGGGAGCGGCGGGGTCTTGTGGCTGGAGGACCCCAAAGTCTGCCAGTTCGTAAGTAATAATATTCGGATTCTAACCGAGGACAAAGCACCATGCTAGTGGTCCACAGAATTCTATATATATTGAATGAAAAGAAAACATTGAAGCAATTAACTAAAGAACCTTTTTTCCTAACTTGTTTGGCTTCCATAGATTATTTCAGGATCCGGCCAGCTGCCCGGAAGATTATTCCCTCGTGATAATGGTGCAAGTGAAGGCCGTACCGGGGGAAAGTGACGTACATGCCAAAGACACCTCCAGCGTGTCGTCTGTCGAGAGCAAACCCACAGGACAAATATTATTGACAGTGCAACCAACGGGACAAAGTCCACCAACTACAGCAGGTGACACATAGAATTCAACGCAAACAAATGAAAAGACGACAACCTCAGGAATCGGAACGGACACTGAAGCACCTAAACCGTATTCAAAGAATGATGTGGCAGAGCAATACGATGAAGAAAGAGACCCATCAGATTTGATAAGGGGTGCAAATACAGGCCATCCGACAGATACAGCATCATCACCCATCTCTACAAGTGGCAATGGTGATTTTCAGGGAATGGCGAATGAAAATGGTGACTATCCTGAAAGGCACAATCCCAGAGAAACCCACGACGACCCCGCAGATGCTAATGTCAACGTCGGTACTAAAGCCAGTGAACCAGCACCAGAAACAGTGAAAACAGTCACCGCTCAAACAAACGACACGGTGACCCCTGGCGACAGTGACGGCGGCAACGCGGTTTCCCACACCACCTCCCCTCTTTTGGTTCTTCTATTTGTTGCGTGTACGGCTGCGGCTGCGGTGGTGGCCGCGTGAGAGTGAGTGAGAGAGCGCCATGCACCGCCCGCACACACACTCGTCTTTCACCCACTCTCTGTGTGCGTCCCCTTGCATGGACTCTCGCCCTCACCTCATCCCACGAAGCACACACATAATGTGCCCATTGTATATATTGCATGCACACCCATGCAGGCCCGTTGGTGCTCTCTTTTGCACGACACGCACCGCTGCCGTCCTGCCTGGCTGCATGGGCGGAGCACCGTAACTGTTTCTGTTTTGTTTTTATTGCATTGAGTGGGCGACCTCTCTCTCTCTCTCTGTGTGTGTGTGTTTTGCTTTACGGGAGCAATGAGAGTTTGTGCGCTGGTCGTCCCACGCTTCGGCTTTTTGTTTTGTTTTTCATTGTTTTGTGGTTGAGAGCACCCATTCCGCGGGTTGCGTGTGTGTGTTTGTGTGTGGTGATATGAGTAATTTGCGTGTGTTCTATCTGCCTCTCTCTGCCGTTGCTTTCTTCTGACTCTCTTGTGGCGCACAGCTGCTCTGCAATTATAGGCGCTGCCAAACACACAAGCACATGCACACACATGCCGTGTTTAAAACGCTGAGAATGCACGCACGCACAGGATTGTGGCTGCGGAGGCCCTCGCGAGGGGCGAAGAAGCCTGCGTTTTGTTTTTTTGACATGTTGCTCGGTGTGTGCTGACGCGTGACGAATAACAACACGCCCCAATAAGCAGAAAAGAAGTAAAACAAAATGGCGCTGAGCGGCACACCGGTAAGCCAAAAATACGCAATCACCAATAAAAAAGCCGGCGATCACCCAGCAGGCACATCAAGCCTCCTAAAACCAACCTGGAATAGACAAAAAAAGGGGGCAATCATAGAAAACAAAGATCCGCCCCCCCAAACAGGAAAAGCATTAAAAAAAACGCGATCCTGTTTTTTGTCCTTACTGCCGGGGTTGGCCGCCGCAAGGAATAAAAAAGAGTAGGGCGGTGGCCCCGGACGAGAGATACATGACGACGTGTCGAATTATCCAAGTTGCAGCGGCTGCCCCGGACGAGAGATACATGACGACGTGTCGAATTATCCAAGTTGCGGCGGTCCGCCCCGAACGAGAGATACATGACAACGAATCGAAGTATTCACGCTGCGGCGACGGCCCCGTACGAGAGATATATGACGACGAATCGAGGTATCCACGCTGCGGCGGCGCACCCTAAACATGTCGCTTTCGTTTTCCAGGGGAAAACGCAAATGTGCTCGATTGTTCGAAGATCGAAATTAACACCTTACGCGAAAATGGGTCGCGCGACCACATTTTTTTTAGCTCAGTGGCAAACAAGCTCACAATTTCATCCGGGGCGCGGGTTCGAGCCCCGAAGAAGCCTAAGTTTTTTTCCTTTTTTTTTTTTTTGGAATTCTTGTTTCTTATTGCTTTTTAAACTTCTGGTTTGCAGGACGGTGTGCGAGTTCTGCAATCGCACTGATTCCATCTGTTTCGTGGTGTGTGCGGCTGCGGCTGCGGTGGTGGCCGCGTGAGAGTGAGTGAGAGAGCGCCATGCACCGCCCGCACACACACTCGTCTTTCACCCACTCTCTGTGTGCGTCCCCTTGCATGGACTCTCGCCCTCACCTCATCCCACGAAGCACACACATAATGTGCCCATTGTATATATTGCATGCACACCCATGCAGGCCCGTTGGTGCTCTCTTTTGCACGACACGCACCGCTGCCGTCCTGCCTGGCTGCATGGGCGGAGCACTGTAACTGTTTCTGTTTTGTTTTTATTGCATTGAGTGGGCGACCTCTCTCCCTCTCTCTGTGTGTGTGTTTTGCTTTACGGGAGCAATGAGAGTGTGTGCGCTGGTCGTCCCACGCTTCGGCTTTTTGTTTTGTTTTTCATTGTTTTGTGGTTGAGAGCACCCATTCCGCGGGCTGCGTGTGTGTGTTTGTGTGTGATGATATGAGTAATTTGCGTGTGTTCTATCTGCCTCTCTCTGCCGTTGCTTTCTTCTGACTCTCTTGTGGCGCACAGCTGCTCTGCAATTATAGGCGCTGCCAAACACACAAGCACATGCACACACATGCCGTGTTTAAAACGCTGAGAATGCACGCACGCACAGGATTGTGGCTGCGGAGGCCCTCGCGAGGGGCGAAGAAGCCTGCGTTTTGTTTTTTTGACATGTCGCTCGGTGTGTGCTGACGCGTGACGAATAACAACACGCCCCAATAAGCAGAAAAGAAGTAAAACAAAATGGCGCTGAGCGGCACACCGGTAAGCCAAAAATACGCAATCACCAATAAAAAAGCCGGCGATCACCCAGCAGGCACATCAAGCCTCCTAAAACCAACCTGGAATAGACAAAAAAAGGGGGCAATCATAGAAAACAAAGATCCGCCCCCCCAAACAGGAAAAGCATTAAAAAAAACGCGATCCTGTTTTTTGTCCTTACTGCCGGTGTTGGCCGCCGCAAGGAATAAAAAAGAGTAGGGCGGTGGCCCCGGACGAGAGATACATGACGACGTGTCGAATTATCCAAGTTGCAGCGGCTGCCCC
>NW_919461.1:0-9368 GCF_000209065.1 Trypanosoma cruzi
TGGAGTGGATTGTTTATTGATTTGCTCCTGTATGTGTTTTCTTTTTTGTGCACAACTGCAAATATGTGTCCGCGATCGACGTCTCAGCCACGCGTGTGTTTTTTCTATTATATGCTTCTGTTGAGCGCCCGAGCATTCCCCACTGTGGCTGAACCCACCGCCGTCCCCGACTGTCACCCGACCATGCGGGGCGGGGTGGCGTGGCAACGCTCCTTTGCCGCGGCGTGCACATACACGCGCGCATGCTTCTTCTCTCCACGTCAACGCCCGCACACCACCACAGTCTGAAGGTGACGCTGTTGAAGGCACACAAGGAAGGAAACACACCCACACAAGCAGTAATGTCTGGCTGGGCGCGTGCGCTGTTGCTCGCGGCCGTCCTGGTCGTCATGGCGTGCCTCGTCCCCGCGGCGACGGCGAGCCTGCATGCGGAGGAGACGCTGACGTCGCAATTCGCAGAATTCAAGCAGAAGCATGGCAGGGTGTACGAGAGCGCCGCGGAGGAGGCGTTCCGCCTGAGCGTGTTCAGGGAGAACCTGTTTCTTGCGAGGCTGCACGCCGCGGCAAACCCACACGCGACCTTCGGCGTCACGCCCTTCTCGGACCTCACGCGCGAGGAATTCCGGTCCCGCTACCACAACGGCGCGGCGCACTTTGCGGCGGCGCAGGAGCGCGCGAGAGTGCCGGTGAAGGTGGAGGTAGTTGGCGCGCCCGCGGCAGTGGATTGGCGTGCGAGAGGCGCCGTGACAGCCGTCAAGGACCAGGGCCAATGCGGTTCGTGCTGGGCCTTCTCCGCCATTGGCAACGTTGAGTGCCAGTGGTTTCTTGCCGGCCACCCGCTGACGAACCTGTCGGAGCAGATGCTCGTGTCGTGCGACAAAACGGACTTTGGCTGCAGTGGTGGCCTGATGAACAACGCCTTTGAGTGGATTGTGCAGGAGAATAACGGCGCCGTGTACACGGAGGACAGCTACCCTTATGCGTCGGGCGAGGGGATATCGCCGCCGTGCACGACGTCAGGCCACACGGTGGGTGCCACGATTACCGGTCACGTTGAATTACCTCAGGACGAGGCCCAAATAGCCGCATGGCTTGCAGTCAATGGCCCGGTTGCCGTTGCCGTCGACGCCAGCAGCTGGATGACCTACACGGGCGGCGTTATGACGAGCTGCGTCTCCGAGCAGCTGGATCACGGCGTTCTTCTCGTCGGCTACAATGACAGCGCCGCAGTGCCGTACTGGATCATCAAGAACTCGTGGACCACGCAGTGGGGTGAGGATGGCTACATCCGCATTGCAAAGGGCTCGAACCAGTGCCTTGTCAAGGAGGAGGCGAGCTCCGCGGTGGTCGGTGGTCCCGGGACCCACTCCCGAGCCAACCACCACGACAACCACAAGTGCCCCAGGACCGTCCCCATCGTACTTTGTGCAGATGTCCTGCACTGACGCTGCGTGCATTGTCGGGTGCGAGAACGTGACGTTACCGACCGGTCAGTGTCTCCTGACCACCAGCGGCGTCTCTGCCATTGTCACGTGCGGTGCTGAGACTCTCACAGAAGAAGTCTTCCTTACGAGTACGCACTGCAGCGGCCCCATCGGTGAGGTCCTCTGTTCCTCTCAACAAATGCAACCGGCTTTTAAGAGGCTCCGTTGAGTTCTTCTGCGGCTCCAGCTCCAGTGGCCGACTGGGCCGACGTGGACAGGCAGCGTCGCCATCAGCCATACCACAGCCGTCATCGCCCGCCTCTGAGGGCACTTCTTTGTTTCTGATGCTGCCTTTTCTCTCATTTTACTTTTTTATTATTATTGAGCGAGCGTCGGTGCTGCGGCACACTGGGCAAATAAGTCCCAGTGGAGTGGATTGTTTATTGATTTGCTCCATGTATGTGTTTTCTTTTTTGTGCACAACTGCAAATATGTGTCCGCGATCGACGTCTCAGCCACGCGTGGTGTTTTTTCTATTATATGCTTCTGTTGAGCGCCCGAGCATTCCCCACTGTGGCTGAACCCACCGCCGTCCCCGACTGTCACCCGACCATGCGGGGCGGGGTGGCGTGGCAACGCTCCTTTGCCGCGGCGTGCACATACACGCGCGCATGCTTCTTCTCTCCACGTCAACGCCCGCACACCACCACAGTCTGAAGGTGACGCTGTTGAAGGCACACAAGGAAGGAAACACACCCACACAAGCAGTAATGTCTGGCTGGGCGCGTGCGCTGTTGCTCGCGGCCGTCCTGGTCGTCATGGCGTGCCTCGTCCCCGCGGCGACGGCGAGCCTGCATGCGGAGGAGACGCTGACGTCGCAATTCGCAGAATTCAAGCAGAAGCATGGCAGGGTGTACGAGAGCGCCGCGGAGGAGGCGTTCCGCCTGAGCGTGTTCAGGGAGAACCTGTTTCTTGCGAGGCTGCACGCCGCGGCAAACCCACACGCGACCTTCGGCGTCACGCCCTTCTCGGACCTCACGCGCGAGGAATTCCGGTCCCGCTACCACAACGGCGCGGCGCACTTTGCGGCGGCGCAGGAGCGCGCGAGAGTGCCGGTGAAGGTGGAGGTAGTTGGCGCGCCCGCGGCAGTGGATTGGCGTGCGAGAGGCGCCGTGACAGCCGTCAAGGACCAGGGCCAATGCGGTTCGTGCTGGGCCTTCTCCGCCATTGGTAACGTTGAGTGCCAGTGGTTTCTTGCCGGCCACCCGCTGACGAACCTGTCGGAGCAGATGCTCGTGTCGTGCGACAAAACGGACTCTGGCTGCAGTGGTGGCCTGATGAACAACGCCTTTGAGTGGATTGTGCAGGAGAATAACGGCGCCGTGTACACGGAGGACAGCTACCCTTATGCGTCGGGCGAGGGGATATCGCCGCCGTGCACGACGTCAGGCCACACGGTGGGTGCCACGATTACCGGTCACGTTGAATTACCTCAGGACGAGGCCCAAATAGCCGCATGGCTTGCAGTCAATGGCCCGGTTGCCGTTGCCGTCGACGCCAGCAGCTGGATGACCTACACGGGCGGCGTTATGACGAGCTGCGTCTCCGAGCAGCTGGATCACGGCGTTCTTCTCGTCGGCTACAATGACAGCGCCGCAGTGCCGTACTGGATCATCAAGAACTCGTGGACCACGCAGTGGGGCGAGGAAGGCTACATCCGCATTGCAAAGGGCTTGAACCAGTGCCTTGTCAAGGAGGAGGCGAGTTCCGCTGCCAAGCATGGGTTTTTTCGTATTTTTTCTATTGTTGTGGTTTTAGTTTTGGTGTTTTGTGTTTGTGGCGTTTTTTTTTGTTTTTTTTTTTTTTTTGACGTGTTTTACTTTTTACTGGGTATTTTTCTTTCATTGTTTTTGTGTGTGTTTGTGTCTGTGTGGGTGTGCTGGCTGCTGTGCTTCCTTTGCCGTACTGCTTTTGTGATGATTATTTTTTTTTTTTTTTTTTTTTTTTGGGTGGGGGGGGGATATTTTTGTAGGTGTGAGGTTCAAGCTTAATTTTTTTTTTTTTTTTTTTTTTTTACTTTCTTTCTGTGTGTGTTTGTGTTTGTGTGTGTGTGTTGTTAGTATTTGTGTTTCTTTTGTTTTTGTAGCCAGTAGCCACGCGATTATTTCGTGCATTTCATCTTGTTTTGCCGCTCGTCCCCGTTGCCGCCATGAGCACCAGCAAGCAGCAGCCGCAGGTTGTGGGGGGACTGAAGGTCACAGAACCCGTGCGGCGGCCGCGGCATCCGCCGTGGTATCCGCCAGTGCAGAATGACGCGAAGGGCCTTCGAGTGCTGAACTCGTTGACGGAGAGCGTCGAGCCGTTTGCCCCACGTGAGGGGAGGCTGGTGCGGTGGTACGCGTGCGGGCCTACTGTCTATGAGCTTTCTCACATGGGCCATGCCCGCGCCTACCTCACCTTTGATATACTGCGTCGTATCATGGAGGACTACTTTGGGTATCAGGTGGTGTATCAGATGAACATTACTGATATTGACGATAAAATTATCAAGCGAGCACGTATTTCGGCATTGTTAAAGCGATTTCGTGAAGATTTCTTGCAGGGAAGTGACATGGCGCGGCTTGTCGCCTTTACGGCCGAAGCGGAAACGGCGGCAGTTGAGGCACTTGAGTTGGCCCGAATCAAGTTGTCAGAACCGCTGCCGGACAAAACACCAAGTCGCATTAAGGCGGAGCGTGAGGAGAAGCAGATGGAACTTGCGCTAAAGGAGTCCCAGTTGCAGAAGACAAGGGAGCGTATTGCATCGGCGACTGCCTCTGGTAACTTTGATGAACTTTTTAATGCGGCTTCTGGGATAAACGGTGATTTGCTGGATGAGCGCGAGGGACAGTATGTGACGGACCAAAGCATTTTTGAGGATCACGCGCGATTGTATGAACGTCTTTTTTTTGAGGACATGCGACGTCTCGGCGTCCGCGACCCCGACGTTGTCTCACGTGTGACGGAGTATGTACCACAGGTGGTTGACTTCATTCAGAAGATCATGGACAACGGTTTTGCATACCGTGGAACGAGTTCCATATTTTTTGACACCACCGCCTTTTTGCGTGCCGGGCACGACTACCCGAAACTGAAGCCCGTGAGTGAAAGTGGCGAGAACGACGCGACGGAGGCGGAGATGGCGGAGGGGGAGGGTGCGTTGACTGTTGGAGTTGCCGGTGAGAAGCGAAACGCCAATGATTTTGCCTTGTGGAAGTTCTCGAAGCCTGGTGAGCCGCGTTGGCCGTCGCCGTGGGGAGAGGGACGCCCTGGATGGCACATTGAGTGCTCCGTCATGGCTTCGGACATACTCGGCACGAACATCGATGTGCACAGCGGCGGTTGGGATCTGAAATTTCCCCACCACGACAACGAGTGTGCGCAGAGTGAGGCATGTCACATGCAACACCAGTGGATAAATTACTTCCTGCACTGTGGGCACTTACATATTAAGGGTCTCAAAATGAGCAAAAGCCTGAAGAACTTCATTACCATTCGGCAAGCACTTGATGAACTCGATGTAACACCACGTGTAATGCGACTGCTGTTTCTTGCAAATCACTGGGGGAAACCGATGAATTTTTCGGATCAGAGCATTGAAGAGGCAAAAGAGAGGGAACGTGTCCTACGTGCGTTCTTTGGCAGTGTCGATATTGTCTTACGGAAGGACAACTGGGGCGAGACGCAGGGCTTGAACGGCCACGACCGCCGTCTACAAGAAACGTGGTTAACGGCCGAAAACGCCGTACATGGCGCATTGCAGAATAATTTTGACACTCCCGCCGCCATGGATTCCGTCATGGGGCTCGTGGGCGCGACAAATCATTACCTCCTTAGCGGGGAGCGTCCGAGCGCGACGCTCGTGCGGAAGGTTGGCCGCTACGTCACACGCATTTTGCAGGTGTTTGGGGTGGTAGAAGGGAACGACATGGTTGGCTTTGCCACGCAGCAGGGCTCCGACGATCGGCTTCTAACGGTCATGGACGCTCTCTTGCGCTTCCGTGACGGCGTGCGTGATGCGGCCAAGGTGGAGAAGTGCACCGGGACGTTCCTGCCGCTCTGTGACGCAGTCCGCGACGAGTGGCTGGTGCCTGCGGGCATTCGCATTGAGGACAACCCTGCTGGTCCAACGACGTGGAAGAGTGACGATGTGGCTGTGCTCCAACGCGAAGTGGCAGAGCGACGGGCGCAGCAAGCAACGGAGCGGCGCACAAGGCTTGAGAATCAGATCGAGACGAAACGGAAGTTGACGGAGAAGTGGCGCCAGTACACGTGCACTCCGATAAGGTACTTTAGCACGCGAGACACAGAGGAAAAAAAGTACGCCGCCTTTGATGAAGCCACGGGGCTCCCGACGCGACGCGCGACAGGCGAGGCGTTGGGCGAGAAGGAGCAGAAGAAACTCGCAAAGGAGCTTGCGCGGTACGCGAAGGTCCACGAGGAGTTTGTTGCGAAAGGGGGCGAGGGGTGGCTGGCGGAGCAGGAGAAGGAATTGGCATCGCTTTGCCAGGCCCTCGAAAGCCTCTGACGGGCGCGTCTTGCGCCATGGCCTGCGTGCGTGCGTTTTTTGGGAGGAGGATGAAGGAAAGAGAGAAGAAAAGAAGAGCGCTGAACAAAAAGGGGGAGACGGGAGGAAACAAAATAAAGGGAATAATGTAAGGTGGGGAAGGGGAGAACAACAACACCACGGCGTTGTGTCCTCCTCGCCAGCGGCGGTGGGAGTGGTGGGGGGAGGTGACGCGGAGGGCGGCCGGAACCAGCAATAGGGTCGAAAAGAGCCGTGGGAGAAATTCCTTTGAAATAGCATGGAGGAAGAAACATAATCTTTACTCGTATCTTCCTCCCCCTGTCGCTGTGTGTGTGTGTCTGCCGCATCTGTCGGGGCCTCCCTCGCAGAGGCACATGATCCCCCTCCCCTTTCCACTGCCCGCCTGCATGTATGCGTCCTTGCTGTTGTTGTTTTGGCTGCTGTGCATCTCCCGCCCTCTCTGTCTCTTGCACTCCTTCCATGTATACGCGGATGCATTTGGGTGCGCTCCGCTTGTATGCCACCAACACCACTAGGAGGAATACACACACCTTGAGATATTTCCGCGCTAGCCCACCCGACGAGGCCACCGAAACGGAAAGAAAAAGAAAAAGGAAGGAGTGTTGGGGAGACAACATAAATACTGAGTTGGCATATATCCACACGTCTCTGAAAAGAAAGAAGAGCAATGGGCTTTGATTTTGGCTGTCTGTTAAAGCTGTGCAGCACAGTGCTGAAGCCGGGTGAAGCCCCGGGGTCAATCAACTACATGGAAATCGGACTGAACCTTATCAAGATTGCAGCCCCGTATATTGTCCAGTACCTTGGTCTTATGGAACGCCCACCGAGGGTTGATTTCGAGGAGTTCTTCCAGCAGGCGGAGGTGACGAGGGGTTTTAAGCCGTGGGAGACGAGAACCCATGTGAGCGGCACCTTTCGTGCCCTTTTCATCGGCATCAACTACTACGGCACCAGTGCCGAGCTCTCCGGCTGTTGCAATGATGTGAAACAAATAATTGCCACACTTCAGAGGAAAAGAATTCCCATCGACGAGATGAGCATACTTGTGGATGAGAGGGGGTTCCCGGGGGCCAACGGCCTCCCCACACGTGACAACATTGTGCGCTACATGGCGTGGCTTGTTAGGGGTGCAAAACCGGGTGATGTGCTCTTCATGCAGTATTCCGGTCACTGCACGCAGACCCGTGCGACGAGCGACACGGAGGAGAAATTTGATCAATGCCTTGCCCCTGTCGACTTTGCGACCGAAGGCTGCATTCTTGACAACGACGTTTTTGGAATTCTCCTCTCGGGATTGCCACAAGGAGTGCGACTCACTGTCGTATTTGACTGCTGCCACTCTGGCTCCATGCTTGACCTGCCGTACACGTTTGTGGGCAGCAGGAGTTTGCGCAGAAGCGTCGCCGGTCACATGCAGCGTATTCGCAAGGGAAACGACTGTGCCGGGGATGTGCTGATGATATCCGGTTGTGCTGACGAGCAGACGTCCGCTGACGTGAGCAACGCGGCTACATGTGGAACGTGCGCGTCAGGTGCTGGTGGGGCAGCCACACAGTGTCTGGTGCACACATTACTCAAAGTCGGTAATATGTCGTACCAAGATATGCTTATTGCCACCCGTGACATGCTGAGAAGAAAGGGATTCACTCAGGTGCCTCAGCTGAGTGCATCCAAGCCAATCAATTTACAGCAGAAGTTTTCGCTCATGACGACCTTTGAGGTGGATCCAGCCGTCGCCACATGACTTGTGGCCATTGTTTGTGGGGCTTTGGACCGCGGCCTAACTGCCTGGAAAACAGCATGTGTTTGTTTGTTTGTTTTTCTTTTTTTGTTGTGTTTTGATTATTTATGGCTTTACTGTATTGTTTTTGATACATGTGTGTGGGCGTCGATAACCATCCAGCGGAGGGTTGGGGAGTCCGTTTTAAACTGGCTTTTGCTTCGCTAATTGTGTGCAAGCCGTGTGATAAAAATTTTTTCCGGCATGTGTGTGTACTTACACATGTAAGCTTAAGTGTTTATTCTCGAGGTGGTTTTGTGGGGATGAATGTATACCAAGCACCCACAAGCCAGGGAAGAAGTAGAAGCAGCCCGATTATTGTGCGTTCTTCATCTACGCTTCTGAGCCCTTATATACCATATGTATATGTATATATGTATGTGTGTAGGTGCACTCGAGTTGGGGATGTGAGGGCGTGGGGGCTCTATTGTTACCATTTCATTTGCATCGCCCACTCCAGAGCGCATCTGTACCACACATTTATCTTTTTGTCCATCTATCCATCATTTTTTTGCTTCTGAACTTAATAATTTGCTATTGTTTCAACGACGATGATGCCTGCATGGGCGTACCCGTTCCGTGCGTCTCTCTGTTTGGTTCTTTGCCTGGCACGCTCTTCTGCACGTCTTTGCACGCCTGCTGTTGTTTGATTCCTTTCTTTTTGCCGCTTTGCCGCTTTTCTTGTGTCCATTGTGGGGGTGGGGTGGGGGATGGGAATAGAGTTGCTGAAGAGTGAAGGAAAAGGCAGGGTGGGCGTCAGCATCGGCACCGCCGTTGAAGGGTGAGGCCACGCCGGATCCCTGTTTTCTTTTTTTCTCTCGTGTTTCCTTAAATAAATTCGACGGCTTGCATTGCAGCAAGACGTGTCTCCAGACCCCGTGGTGTTACGACTGTGCCCCGTCACGGCGCGGCTGCTCAGGGCGCCGGTCGATGCCGTCAGCCCCCGCGCCAACAACGACGACCCCGTGAGGGAAACATGGCTGGGTGTTGTCTTCTCCCGACAATACGGGGCAATTGGCCCTGGCAACGCGATGGGTTGGCCGGCACCGCCAGGGGGGCGCGCTCCGGTTGGGCTCTTTGCTGTGTCCTGGACGACCGGGGTCGCGTGCTGCTCTGTCGATCCGCGGCCCGGTTTTGTGGAGATGACTGGCTGTGGTTCCTCGCTCCGAAAGGCTGGCCAATCGCCCGTGATACACGCGATGCCAACTTCCGCATTTTTTTTTTGCCGCATTCTCCGAGACAGGCGCTTTGCCCCGCAATAATGCCGCCGGGATTGTGGGACACGGAAATATGCGTTGGCAGCACGGCAGCTAACACATAGCGGTGCAGTACGGGCTGAGATCAGAAGCACTGCAGTGCAGGAGGGTTGGCTTTTGGCTTCCCAAAGAATCGCGCCTGCGTTCTTTGGTGCGCGACCGTGGCGCCACGGTGGGGCAGCCAGCCATGAAAACATCAGGACGCCGGATCTTTACCGCCACCGCAAGAATAAGTCGCTTGTGAACAAGAACGGGCCCGTGCCTTCCATACGTGGGCCTATTTTTATTGGCATCCATGCGGCGGTGGGCATGTGGGGCGT
>NW_919485.1:0-9525 GCF_000209065.1 Trypanosoma cruzi
AACGCAGAGAAGCAACGCCCCAAAAGGTAAAAGAAATACATTCCGCTTAATCAGCTGAACAAACATGGACTTCCAAAAAAAAAAAAAAAAACAGCATCCACACAATTACAGACGATGTACAAAAATTAAACTCTAAAAAAAAGACAAAAAACAATGTATCACATGGTCCCACAAAAACAACAAAAAACAAAGCACCAATACCAGACCGCGAAATACAACCAATACTACCTCAACCACCAGCCACCAAAATGCATGACAACTTCAACGACTCTAAAAGCAGCTCCAACTTCATTCTAACAAACTGGTCAAACAGATCCGCCACAGCAGACACAACACTCTCATACGATAACGGAAACACATCGTCAGGGGTCATCAAATGATACGAATCAATCATTCCGTGAATCCTCTCCATCGCCGCAGCCTCGCGTGACGCCGCGTCCGCCTCAGAAAGACGCAAAACCTCCTCCGCACGATCCACATGACGCAACATCGTATCCTCTGCGCTCTCGGCACTCACAACAGCACTTTCAAATTCCTGCATCAGAGCCCGCATCATCGACTCAACAATTAACTTCGCCTCGGAAAGATCCTCCACCTCCACCTCGAGCGACTTCACATGCTGCTGAAGCTCTTCCTCACGACTCTTTGCGTCACGCACTCTCCCCTCCAGTTCAACTAGATACCGTTCCCCCGACACAATCTCCGACCGCACAGTATCAGCCTGCGACACCAACTCTGAAACAACCTGCCTCGCCGCCACTTCCCCCTTCACCACCGATGCCACATGATCCTGGAGGTCGTTCGTGCGCACCTCCAGCTCCGCCTCCAGGCGCCTCGCAGCCTCCTCCTTCTCCCTTGCAGCGGCACAGCGACGGCGAGCGGCATCCTCGGCAGCAGCAGCAGGCTCTTGGAGGTCGTTTGCACGCTCTTGGAGGTCGTTCGTGCGCACCTCCAGCTCCGCCTCCAGGCGCTTCGCAGCCTCCTCCTTCTCCCTTGCAGCGGCACAGCGACGGCGAGCGGCATCCTCGGCAGCAGCAGCACGCTCTTGGAGGTCGTTCGTGCGCACCTCCAGCTCCGCTTCCAGGCGCTTCGCAGCCTCCTCCTTCTCCCTTGCAGCGGCACAGCGACGGCGAGCGGCATCCTCGGCAGCAGCAGCACGCTCTTGGAGGTCGTTCGTGCGCACCTCCAGCTCCGCCTCCAGGCGCTTCGCAGCCTCCTCCTTCTCCCTTGCAGCGGCACAGCGACGGCGAGCGGCATCCTCGGCAGCAGCAGCACGCTCTTGGAGGTCGTTCGTGCGTTCCTCCAGCTCCGCCTCCAGGCGCTTCGCAGCCTCCTCCTTCTCCCTTGCAGCGGCACAGCGACGGCGAGCGGCATCCTCAGCAGCAGCAGCACGCTCTTGGAGGTCGTTCGTGCGCACCTCCAGCTCCGCCTCCAGGCGCTTCGCAGCCTCCTCCTTCTCCCTTGCAGCGGCACAGCGACGGCGAGCGGCATCCTCGGCAGCAGCAGCACGCTCTTGGAGGTCGTTTGCACGCTCTTGGAGGTCGTTCGTGCGCACCTCCAGCTCCGCCTCCAGGCGCTTCGCAGCCTCCTCCTTCTCCCTTGCAGCGGCACAGCGACGGCGAGCGGCATCCTCGGCAGCAGCAGCACGCTCTTGGAGGTCGTTCGTGCGTTCCTCCAGCTCCGCCTCCAGGCGCTTCGCAGCCTCCTCCTTCTCCCTTGCAGCGGCACAGCGACGGCGAGCGGCATCCTCGGCAGCAGCAGCACGCTCTTGGAGGTCGTTTGCACGCTCTTGGAGGTCGTTCGTGCGCACCTCCAGCTCCGCCTCCAGGCGCTTCGCAGCCTCCTCCTTCTCCCTTGCAGCGGCACAGCGACGGCGAGCGGCATCCTCGGCAGCAGCAGCACGCTCTTGGAGGTCGTTCGTGCGTTCCTCCAGCTCCGCCTCCAGGCGCTTCGCAGCCTCCTCAGCAGCAGCAGCACGCTCTTGGAGGTCGTTCGTGCGCACCTCCAGCTCCGCCTCCAGGCGCTTCGCAGCCTCCTCCTTCTCCCTTGCAGCGGCACAGCGACGGCGAGCGGCATCCTCGGCAGCAGCAGCACGCTCTTGGAGGTCGTTCGTGCGTTCCTCCAGCTCCGCCTCCAGGCGCTTCGCAGCCTCCTCCTTCTCCCTTGCAGCGGCACAGCGACGGCGAGCGGCATCCTCAGCAGCAGCAGCACGCTCTTGGAGGTCGTTCGTGCGCACCTCCAGCTCCGCCTCCAGGCGCTTCGCAGCCTCCTCCTTCTCCCTTGCAGCGGCACAGCGACGGCGAGCGGCATCCTCGGCAGCAGCAGCACGCTCTTGGAGGTCGTTCGTGCGTTCCTCCAGCTCCGCCTCCAGGCGCTTCGCAGCCTCCTCCTTCTCCCTTGCAGCGGCACAGCGACGGCGAGCGGCATCCTCGGCAGCAGCAGCACGCTCTTGGAGGTCGTTCGTGCACTCTTTGACGTTGTATTGTTTATCATTTGTTTGGTGCGATAAACACTTGCGCATACTGTCTGGAGTGGGTATTTTTTTAATGGTATTGTGTTCTTTTGTTGATGGTAATATTACGTTTGGTGATTTTTCTTTTGGTCGATATTGCGGTGGTTTCAAATATGTAGCGTACATGCAGTTGTAATGGTTTTCCTGATAAAAGTGTTGGTCGTCAGTTATGCAGGTGATCATCGCCAGACTGCGTATTTCCTTCGATGGGAAGAGGTGTTGGAGTAACCAGCAGGGTCTGTCGTGTGGCACGGGGTGTCCTGCGATAAGTTCTCTTAATAGTTGCATGCCCCCCTGGAAGAACCGATTCCCTTGACTGAGCTGCGGCAACAGGGCAATAGTGAGTACGCCGGACACGGACGCATTGGCCGATTTGGCAACAAGACTAAAGATAATGGAAGAATGACCTTCAGGGACCGCACAAGCTCGTCGCAGTAAAGCATCAAGAGCAGCATCCTCGCGACTCTTCACGACATTTTGCTGCAGCTGTGGGCGGCAGCATTCGTCCGTGTCGTGCGTGTAGACGCCAACGTGGCGGTGTGCCACAACCTGCTGGTTCAGGGTGTCCGTGACGCCCCACGAGTACAGACGGAACATGCTGTAGTGCAGCTGCACGTCACCGACACTCGTCTCCGCAAGCACGTCGAGGGCGTGGCCGACTGCCGAGAGCACCAACGCGTGGAACAAATCCACTGAGTGGATGCGGAGCGACCCGTGGATGAATACTCCGTGCGTCGCACACGGAGGGGTGTCGCAGGCGTATGGGCATCCACCGCCAAAGTTCTCCGCCACACGCCGCGCCAGCACGGACTCGTACGCCATGGTGTGGAAGGGGTGGTACGTCACACTGTCAAAGTGAAACCGTGACACACCCGCCAGCCCGTCGCAGAGAACAACGTCTCCTGTCTCCGCATCCACGTCTACACTACTTTTCCCATCGTGCGCAGGGGCGATGTGCGCACCGCAAATAACGTTCTTTACGCTCGACAGCATCGTTAATTGCTATCATGCTAAGAAATAAAAATCAAAAAAGAAAAGGAGGGTGTGATGCTGTGGATTAGAGTAAATATGAGTCTCATTTGTCTATAAGGATTAAAAATTGATTGTGTAATATTTTTTTTCTTTTGCAGTGGTTCTCAGGATTATGTAAGCAAATTGTGTAAATATAATACGGTTCGTTGTTTGTTTTATTTTCCACGTCACTAGTAGGACGTTTAGAAGATCCATGAAGTATGGAGTGTCTTGGGATGATGTCATACACTCTACGTGGTTTTGCGGGGTTACTTTAGAGTGTTGGGTTGGTAAACCGTGACGTGGCAACCAGTGTCCAAAAGAAGGGGTAAAGTTACGTTAGGAAACATGGGGAGCTGCGTGACAGCCCGTTTTGGCGGCGAAGACCGGCAGCCGTAATCTTGTAGGGGGAAGGGTGCGCTTCGTGACCGTAGTGACAGAGAGGATGGCGGTTTTCTCGGCCAAGTCGCAGGATCGCAAAGGGGTGTGACGGATACATTCCGTGAAGAAAATAATATCGGCTGGTAGCCCTCACGCAGATCGCATTGCGTGCGGTTACCACTAGCATCATCACGTGCGCCAAATTCGCTTCTGCAGGCAGAAGTTAAAGAGGGTAGGGGTAGTGATAGGACATCAATTGCAGATACCCGTACAACACTGTGGGTCAAGGCGCCTCCTGGGTTTTCTGCACACAAAACATCATTTTGTCTTGTTTGTGTTTCTACTGTCCTTGACGGTCTCTGTGTAAGGAACCGCATCCAATTTATATAATATCGCCTGTAAATACGTTGCTGGACGACAAGTTTCATTTGTTTGTATGCACGTAACACCTGTGCCGTGAGGCGATGAAGGGACAATGACTTTGCTTTGGCAACACTAGCGTTCAACGGGAGCTTTTCCTCCATGGAGAGATCACTAGAGAGTTCTTCAACGGACTCAAATGACTGCCATGCGGAGCTGCATCGACTGTCGGCAGCGTGCGTTACAGTGAGTATTTGACCGGGGGTTTCATTGTCATTTACATCCCTCTCTAGGGAGACACTAAAGACTCCATTCGACATGTCATCCGCCAAACACTGATCAACGGCGTCTGATGCACCTTCCCTATAATCTGGGTCGGCTGCTTGGTGGAGTTGCCATTGCGTGGATGTCGCCTTGTCGTAGGGGTCGAGCATAATCTCCTGAGCATCGTCATGATATGCCATGAACTCTATCATCGTCGACTTGCAACCCAAATTCTTCTCTAAAAAGCTGCTACTGTTGCAAACACGGGGCGCCATCGCTGAATGGACATTCATTTATTTATCTTTTTGCTTTTGAGTTTCCCTGCTTTTATTCATCCCTAAATAAATAAATAAATAATAATAAAAAAAAAACGTAAATAATTTTCAGTAAAAAAAAAAATAATACTTTTTTTTTAAGCACATCACAACATGAAAGGCACGCAACAGGAATCATCGAAAGACTTGTCAGCGTTTCTTCGTCATTTCTTGTCTCTCTTATTCCGGCCTCTTTCTTCCCAACTTTTCAACTCCCCTTTCTTTTTTTTTTTTTTTCTGTCGTTTCTCTTCTCCGGTGGCGTGTTTTTAAGGATCTACAGTGCAGAATGGAGGTATTTGATTTTATAAAGAGGACTGAAATCTCTCTTGGCGCTGGGTATGGCCCCCTCTATGTCTATGCTTCCTTTTGAGTCATCCATCGATAAATTCCTTCCTGAATTGAGCGATGCACCAAGCGTGTGACTGGACGTGCGTTCCATCTCCTGCACGGCGCAGTTGACAGGAGTTTGTGGACGCGGAAATTCCAGCGGCGTGGCGGTCGTGGAGCGCCCATCCGCCCTGTGATCGGCAAACGCACCGCATGGCCCGGCAGAAAAACAGGCCTCCGCTTCCGTGTTTGAAGCGTATGAGGAAAAACTAGTGCCAGTAAAGCTGCATATGGATTCCTTGTCCTTCTCCATCGGTCGGCTTGGGTTCCCGCTGCCAGCTGTCCACTGCCCAAGGCACGCCTCCTCCAGCAGTTTCTGTGACAACGGCGGGGGACTCTTCTCCTTCAGCAACAAATGGGGACGTGTTGGTTTGACGTGCCTCTCCGCTGATGGCTCTTCCCGCACCACATCCGTCCTTCGTCGGTGCGTGACGTACTCCCTTCCTGACGTCGCACTTTCATTGCAAATTGTGTATTTCCGCTCTCTCACGGCCGCAGAGGGAACCATAACGGTCTGTTCATTACCGCACGTAAAAAGGGCCGCTTGATCCGCCAATCTACTCCTCGTCCCTGCAAGAACCCTTGTCCAGGCAGTCCATTTGTGAAAGAAAATCCTCATGGTGTTCATGAAAACCACTCGCCGGAGGGTTTTGTACTTGCTTAACGTGCCAATTGAGGTCCGCTTCGTCCTCTTTGGTCTCTTAAACGCCGCGTGCTCTAGAAGATGATGGCGACGAACCAATGCCAACCGCTCCGCCAGGTCACGCCTTAAAGGTGATATGGAAGAGAGTCCGCCTGTCATAGAGAGTGCGGGTAAGCCGGTGATAGGAGCATCCATTTCTCCCCTCCCTCTAGGGTTAACAGGCAGCGGGATGTCCTCTTCAGCACTCACCTCGGATGGGGATGAGCAGGTGGCGTTTCTTTCCACCATTGGCAACGTTTCCTCACGCCAATAGGAAGGGGAATCAATCACCGCCTCCACTATTTCTCTGTCCAGGCTCTGTGGCGTGACACATGTGTCTTCAGAAAATGCATCGGAGGTCCATTCATGCAACGACTCCACAACATCTATGGGCGGAAGAGTGCCTTCCCTGTCAGCCGTGACACCTGGCAGCGAAGCTGCCTTCACTTCCTCGCAAAACCCTTCCGTTGTCCCTGACTCTCGACATGAACCACTCGGAGCAGGCAAAATCGCCTGTTCAATTTTTTCATCACCTGTTTTGCGATGGAAAGCATCGTGATCCTCCGCCAGGGCATTCCACCCCTGCATTCCCTCAACTTCACCGGTCATCACGGTCGCGCAGCTCCCACTATCCACTTTAGACGATATGGAGGCAATTCCCTCCTCCTCGAAAAGTCCGCCAATGTGGTCAACGCCAAGGTGAAAGCCGTTGGTTTCTCCTGTGGGTGCCTCCTCCGTTGGCAAATGATCTTGTGTTTCAGCCGTCAAAATTCTATTCGTGGAGGAGTTGGGACCATTACCAAAATCCAACGCCGTGTCTTCTTTTCTTTTCTGAGCAATTCTAGTCGCTTTGTGCGGCATGCGGATCTCCCAAAGCTCCGGAATGGGTGGCAGCTCACTTCGCCGCCCCACACCTCCTCCATTCCCGTAGCAATTCGCATCCATGGCGCCAAGCACTGTCTTTCCCAAATCATCTGTGCGTTCAAAACGACGCGACCGGGCAGCAGAGCCTGCCGGCAATTTATCAAGATTTAGTTTGCGCCTCACGTGTTCCACGCGAAGAGCTGCAGCTCTCGTTCCTCGGGGCGTCAGGGGTGCATCACAGCGAGCAAACGCCGACGCTTGACCCTGAGAGTGCCGTGGCACAGCAGCAATACCAACCAAACTCCATGGGAGAAAAGTACCTGCTCCCCACTTTGGTTCCATCCGCGTGTCAAGAAAGTCAGCCGATACGCGTGGGGTATTTAAACGCATCCGATCAGCCGTCCCCCAAAAATTTTCCGGGGGTTGTTTTTCAGGCTTATCGGAAGTGTTGAACTCACGCCGCAGAACCGCGGAACGTGTGAGACGCGAAGAGAGGGCCACGCTGCTGCCACGGGAATGCAATGGAGTCGCCCGGCCGGCTGTGGCTGGACGTGCTTTGCGCCCCCTGGATACTGCGGGACTTGACCGCTCCCTCCTATTGCGCGTAGCCGGGGAAAGCCAGGGGGACGAGGAACGCGATGACGGCCGGATCGCCGTTCGGGGAGAAATGATTTTCTTTTGGCACGGCAGCACGCGGTCACCCCGAAAATCCTCCGAGCGCAGCATCCTTGGCGAGCCGCGGCCGCTATCGCCGGTTGACTCCCGGCGCCAACGGACCCGAGGGCTAGTAATTGCTTGGTTGCGTGGTGTCCCACCGGTAAGATGCGGTGCCATATCGGTTGAGCCGCCCCGTTCATTGGTTCGCTGCTGCTCCTTCACATGCAAAACGCCGCCCTCGCGTTCTGCCGGCGCCGCGCGCGACGCATCAACCCTCGGGCCTCGTGGGGAAGGTACACGAAAAAAAAGAGGATCCCATCGGTAGTCAACGCCCATGCGCAGTTGCGGTGTTGGCTCAACACAACACGGTGGCACCGTCGTCATGGGCACCAAAGTTCGCCTCGCCGTTTCCTGCCTTGATGAATCCCCGTGCCCGGTGCAGTTGAAAAAGTCAAAGCCGTAAAAGGGGAAAAGGGCAAAAGAATAATAATAATAAAAGGATGGGTACGGGTGGGTGAGGCGTACGGTCATAACGCACGCGATGGAAAAAACGTGATGAAACCATTCAGTTTAGAGCAGCAGCAACAACACGCACACGCACACGGAAAAACAACGACAATAATAATAATAATAATAATAATAATACACAGGAAAAGTAAATCGATAATGAGATAGACCACAAAAATCCAATTTGAATCAGCAGGTGCGAAACACGTACGAGTTTGCAAGTGTCACGTTACGAATCCAGCGTGTTGGATTGTACGAGCTGCTGCGTTCCTCAAGACGAAGCACTCTGATGCACAGACCCGAGACACTGTACTGCGGAATCTCAAATCGCATGGAAATGGGACCCACGCTACGCTTTGTCGCGGCTGTGATGGGCGAAGACGTGGAGAAGCGAATCTTGCACAGCTGCTCCGTTCCACCCAAAAATTTCCCAATGTACCAGATGACACACTTCTCTTCCTCCTTGTATTCGTATGTCTGCTCTGTGGCCCCAAGACCAAACTCCACGCTGGCGGCGGTACAGATCGAAGGCATGGGAACAATGACACTGAAACCAATGCCGTTTGTTGAGACGGGAATGTCCGCCCGTATCTGGAGCATCAATTCCGCGCGGTGGGTTGTGAGAAGCTCCATGGAGTGTACAAGACGAAATGGCGGCGTACCTCTCCCACCCAACCTGTAGTTCATAAGCGTGGACTCTCCTTCTGGTGGCCGTATCGACAGCCTGCGCTCCCTCTCAAAGCCGGAGTAGTCGGCGTCCTCGTGGAAGTTCACACTGTCAAGCACAACGGATGCGTACCGCTCCTTGTTTGCATCACCCCGCCCCACTACTAAATCCTCATTGAAGCAAACGTGCAAAGAGGGGGAACCGGCCAGAAAACTCTTCAATACGATAGAACCGTCCACGTCCGACATCACAACTTGCCCTGCGCTGTTGAACACAATGTTAAGCCGCTCCAAAATGTCGATAAATATCTCGTTCTTCCGATCACTCGAAGCCTGAAGAATGGAATTGGCGGTGGCATCACCCCGCCGTGTCTTATCCAAGAACTCGCCTCGTCTCAGGCGTCCTAAAAACGAGCTCCCTGTGGGGGTCTCGGAGCTCGACACGCGGACGACCTCATTGAAGATGTACGGTCGCAGGTTTTCGGTATTGAGCTCCTGCGAGACCCCAACGTCAATCATCTCGTCCAGCAGTTCGTACACCAGCGTAAAGTTCCTGCGAATGGCTTCCTCCGAGAGAACGCCCAAGTAGTCTTTGATCACCTTGATGATTCGCAGCAGAATCTCCAGCGTGAGGCTTGGCGACACGTTCACCACAGATGTGCATACAAAGAGAAGCTCGCGTCGCTTGACGTAACAGAAGTTCACGTGCTTCTCCATGAAAAACGGCGGGCAATCACCCTCCGGTGCATGGCCCTGCGCACCGTCCCAGAACTTGTACTTGCGGAAGAAGATTTCGTCGGTATTGCGAGGGGCATCCTGTCGATAATCCTTGAAAATAGGTTTGTCTCCTCGCGGGGACAAAATAAATATCTGCGAGATAAACATCCTTGCTAATAAATAAGCTTCACACAACAGCAGG
>NW_919525.1:0-9802 GCF_000209065.1 Trypanosoma cruzi
TCCTTTGCTGTCGCTGCGTCCGTGTTCAACATGACGCTGCGCTGACGCAACATTTCTCGATTGATGCGGTCAGAAATGGCAAGTCCGGGAACAATTGGAGTGGATTGCACGCTTGTAAATTCATCGCCCACACGATGAGCGGCAATAAGCGTCGTTGGCTTGACAATAGGTGTGAACTGTTGAATGGTACTGACTGGAGTCAGATGAATTGCCCCATCGACAATAAACCCGACAGCATAATCACATCGGGGCTGAAAGGGGTGAGACTGCAGCGCGTAGTGATACGAGTTTCTCCGCTGCTGCTCACCCCTACAGAACCTATCCTCTGTCTGCTGCATCGGCAACTGCCGTTGCTGCTGGTGTGATGGCTCCACGAAGGAACTGGAGCCAAACGTGTCAAGGCGGCAGTGCATCGTCAGCCTGGACGATGGAGACAAAATGGACGCCGATGACGCGGATGGCGGTGTTGCCTCCTTGCCCACATGGGTCACCCCTTCCGTCACAAAGAGTCGCACTTCGTCGGTTTCATAGGGCTGCGTCTTGCGCCTCAGTGGAAACTGGAAGATGTGCAATTGCTGCTGCAGCGGCGATGCGTAGACGTTGTACGTGGCAATCACCTCGTCGTCGTCGTCTGCATCCCGCCGGTCTCTCACACCAAACTTCATTTCAGTGAATTGCGGGGAGATAAACTTCCGTCTCGCGATGTCTGTTTTGTGTGTGTTTTAAAGCCCATACCAAAAAAAAAGGAAAGATGCTCACACACACACACAGAGAAAGAAAGAAAGAAAGTACAGGAGAAAAAAAAAGAGCGGAAAACAAATACACTACCAAAATAATTGACACGTGGTGGCAAAAATAAACGTAAAGGAATTAATAATAATAGTAATAATAAACAGCAGCAACAAGAACAACAAAAGTCCTTTCAGTTCCTTCCCCCCTCCTCCGTTTCATCGTTGCACTCGCAGCGGCTCCTTCCCCCCCCCCCGCCAACTCACACATCCCGATGCCAGGCCACTCCCTCTCTCCTTCTCTCCTTCTCTCTCTCTTCTGCATTCACACGGAGACGCAAAAACCAACCTTTTTTTTCTTCCCTCATTTTTAGTCAGACTTCACAAACGTGTAGATTTTTTTAACAAACAACGAGGCAGTGAGAAACGCAATGGAGCCACCGATTAGCCCAACAGCAACGGACAGTGTTGCGGAGTAAACAAAGTAAAATACAAGTGGAAAAAGCCCACTCATAGTGGTACGGTAGATGTAAAAGTAAATGGAATAGAGGTATACGTAAATTCCACTAGATGCACCAAATCCAAATGAAATCCATGGCCAACGATGATTCTCAATATTAAGCAGCACATACGTGGCGGTAACAGATATACAAGAGGTGACTGTCACAAATACCAAAAATGTCAGCAGTAGAAACGTATAAAAAAAGTAAAGTTTGTTCAACCACAACGAGCTTAACATAAGGGAAAGTTCAAATGCAATTGAACCAAACGGCATGGAGCCACAAAGAAAAATAAACAACTTCGTCGAGAGTAGAAAATTGGGTGGTAGGGGAATAAGTCGGGGAATTTGGTTCACATGCGGCAAATTACGATGGCCACGTGGCAACAATATACGCCGTCGGTACCCATACCGCCCCACGAGGGTCCCTACCACCACAGACGGACAATACCCGATAACAAGCAATGCCAAAAAAAATGTGACACCTCCAATATGCACCGCCCGTGCAGACTCGTGGAGATGCGCCACAATGTTTGTAATACTCCCGCATGACACGAGAAATATTGGGAACACAAACATTGTAAATTCCATGCACCGCATCCACTTCTTGGAAAGAACCGGAATTAACGTCGCGTACCACAAGAACTGCACCGATGACACACATCCTGCCACTACACCGGTGAAAGCATACAAGAGAGCCACAACGGTAACGACATCCTGCGAGGAGTTCCTCCGCAAACTAAAGTAAGCTGCTGACGCGGTCCCAAGCACAAACACCACTGCAAGCTGCACTCCAGTGCCTATTAAAGCGCACAGAAACGATGGATACGCAGGCACGCGATGAACGTCTGCGTAGAGCTGTTTCCATCCCGTGCTGTCGACAAGTTCTTCATTTCCCTCCTCTCGCAACCGAAGTTCATTCTCAATACGTTGGTAGTCCGTGCGAAGCATACGAAAAAGAATAACCGCAACGACTATGACAAGAAAGACGGCCAACAGTAAAGAGTTGCCAATGGCAAACCATCGAATACGAGGCTCAACCAATTCCTCCCTCATGTACTTTCCAAAGCGATTCTCAAACGTGACCGCCGATTGAAAAAAATGCGTGGAATACGTAAAGACATACGTCTTGCCCGCAAGAAGTTCTTCGGCTGCCGTCGTTAATACTCTGACATCAACAATCCGTGGCCCATTTATGCCGAGACGAAAGTCACGATGCAAGTAAATCATGGGTACTGCATTGATCACTTTTCCAAATGGCGCCCAAATTGGCAAGTCGTCAACAAGGAGCTGGTATGTGTAGTCCGCAACAATCATCTCACGCCAACGAGCCACTTCCTCCTTGGTGGGTGTGAAGCTACAAATGACTTCTTTCTCAACATCCAAGCCATATTTTACCGAAACGTTTAACTCATAGAGCTCGTCGCCCACAAGCGCCTGCCCTAACGTTGGCGTCCGCTGTTTCCAACTGGCCGGTGGGCAGCCGGGAACCCGAAATAAATCATGCGTTTCAAATGCATTGTTCAGTGGGCCGATCTTGTTGCCATACACCCGCACCGTCTCGCCATCGCCGTACATGTGCGTGTCCTCCCCGGCTATAACGACACCCGCCACCAGCGATACCCCCGCCGCGAGTAACAGAAGGACAGGCAAATGAAGCGCGCCCATTAAAAACAAGTACAAATATGCAAAAAAAAAAGAAAAAAAAACTTCCTTTTTTTTTATTTTTAATTTTCCGCTATGTTACTTGCTGTCCTTTTCTTTCCTTTTTTCCCCTTCCTTTATGCGTTCCTCTCTCTATATTTATATTTACATTACACCAATGCAAGAAATGGAGAAAATCATTCAGACCATAATAAACGTGTGCGTATATATATACAGAAGGAACAGAACAGAAAAATCAAGCACACACGCAACAATAACTACGACGTAAAGACCTCCTGCCACGCCGCTGCGCAAAACCGCACCAATTTTTTTTTTTTTTTTTTTTTCATTATCGTAACAACATATCCGACGAAAGCATGTAGGGGAAGAGAAACTGCATACATGCAGCGTTGCCAGATTGAGTGGTTAAATCAAACCAACTTCGGATGGCGGTGATCCACTGCTCAATCAATTGTACCTGTCGCATTTCGCCCACGGCCTCCCGCATGCCAAGCACTCCTCTTACCGCAACAAGAAGAGAGGCGCTGGCTATTTGGATACTACTTTCCTTTGAACCGTAAATGATGACAGTCGGTGTGAGCAGCAGGCGCACAATTTCTCTACAAAATCCCAGCGTCCCCGTACCACAAACGATGCGTGTTGGGGCGGCTAAGATAATCTGCAGTAAGTGTACGAGTCCACATATGATAAAATACAACACACACCCAAAGCTGGCTGCGTCAAAGACGTTTCTTCGATTATGGGTAGAGGGTGGGAGCGGCACCAGATCTTCCAAAAGTGGTTGATTAAGAATAGATGACCATGCACGCGTGTGCCGGATCGAAGAGATGTGTGGTGGATCGGGAAGTTCCGTCACGCGCACCACCCGCTGCCCCGGTGAAGCGAGCAGTTCACTCTGTATCGCCATGAGGAACATGCTGATGGCGTGCCACTCCGCGTCAGGGGTAAATATGTCGGAGTGCGGAGACGCCAAAAGCGCCGCTGCCCTTGACAAGAGCATGGGCGCAAAAATCAACATAACAGGTGCCCTCGTTTTACCAAACACCTCCATGAATGGATCGGAGGGTATCAACTCACAGATAGCGTGCAAGAGCGCCTCCGTTTGACGGGCAAAGCCTTCTTTAGGGAGGCGCACCATGAAATCAACATATTTGTCCCCATTTATCACGCAAACCGTCTCGATTGCTTCATACAACGTGGAAGCACCCGCCAAAATATCCACCGGGTTTTGTGGAGCGGCGTCAGACATAAACCCTCAAAAGACGCCAATCAAAAGTAAAAATAAAATCAGAAAAGGGTCATAAAGGGAGAGAAAACAAATACATACATACACGAAAAAAGGGAAAAAAAAAAAAAAAGACATGAGGCACAATCAGGATAAAAGCCATAAAAGAAGGGTGGATACAAGCAACACCTCTCCACTCAGCCAGGAAAAGCGCAGCCACACGGTCCAAAAAAGATTAATAATAATAATAATAATAAGAGGAGTAATGATAGTAATATTAAATATCAAAGGCCATATTAAAAACCGTCACATAAAGCAAAAAACAAAAACAAAACAAAACAACAACAATAATAAATAAATGAGAAAAGGGTTCAGATAAATGACGCTTAATTCCCTCTTCCCAATCGCCCATCACCACCACCAGTAGCACAAGAGATATCCGCAGTTACAGAAGGTATCAACCGCACAGTTTTATAGCCGTTGTAGAAATAATCTTCTGGCGGGGTACATCCCTGCACCTCCGACAAACTAAAGGTCTGAATGGTACTTTCAAAGAGACCAACAATAAAAAGCGCATGAAACATCGGAAAAGAAACTGCGCAGGAAATTCCTCCCGCATTCTCCTCCTCTATAATTGGTGATACGTGTGATGGAACCGCATACGAATTCACAGGGAGAACTCTGAGACATCGCTCGCAACGCATAAGCAGCTCCGGTTCATCGTACACATGCCATTCCTTTATCAAACCATCATCGTAACCAAAAGAAAGAAATATGTCCGGAGAACGGAGAAGACAAATGTGACGACTCAGTCCATGGTGTCCCTGGCTTTCGCTTGAAACAAGTCCTTTTATGTATACCTCCGCTGATGCATCCCACAACCACACCATCACTTTACCATCTGAACCTCCCGTTACAATACGTTTCCCGTGGAGTAAAACAAGAAGCGTAAAACACGTACTACCTGTCGTGGAAAGAACATGCAGCGCGGTGAACGCCGGCTCTACCGCAAAGAGAGGGAAATAAACTGTATTTTTAAGAGATGGAAATTGAAGAGACACATACGTCTTTTGAAGAATCGACAACATGGTAGACGATACATCGTCTCCCCGTGGCGAAGGCAATGCCACAAAGTTGCTCACGATGCCCACATCAAACCCGTTCGCAACATGCGTGCCGTACTTGGGTTTCCACTTGGATTTTTTTTCCATCATCTTGACATCAGCTCTGTTTCCATTTGTTCCATCCCCTTCCTTCTCCCCGCTGCACATGCTTTGTTGCAGGAGTGCAGTTCCTTTTACCCACATGCCCATGTTTACCAATCGCCTCGTCCTAAACTCAAGTGTCGACATCACAATGGAGTTCATTTGCCGTCGTTCAATGTCCCAGCACAAAATGTGGTCCTCTTCCCGCTGTTTCCATGGCAATTCTGCAAGCGACCAAACAACGATTCCACCTTCCACCCCACCCAAAAGTCTCCGATCATCGTCAATGGCGAGGCAATGAATTGTCTTCGACTGTTTCGTTGGGGCCCTCGCACGATCTCCATCCTCGCAAGCAAGATAATGCAGTGGCGATGCAAAGCCAATACCCCCGGCATGTGCAGAAATAACAAACACCGTCGCAAGGAAGTACGTCCGTTTCTCAACATTTACACGCCACATACGAACCAAGCCAACTTCATCTCCAGTAAAGATGTATAAAATAGGACTTTCTGCCGCGGCCACAACCGATCTCCGCTGTGGATCCCTCTCCCTCTCCACAAACAAACCGCCTCCCCACATCAACATGCTGTGCACAGCTGCCGGATGTGCAATAGAGGCAATATGTTGCGGCTCTGGATGAAAAACACTCAAATGCACATAGGCATCCGAGCCTGCAGAAGCCACCAAGGTACCCAGTGTGCTTATCGACATCACCGATTCCTCCCGCCGATGTCGGTGCAAAGTGCGTCGTAGTCCAGCAGCGTTCCATGGCACTGACACGGTTTCTCCTCCCGTGGAACTTTTCATAAACGGACGCATAGAGGGTGGAAATAGTGGAAACATGAATAAATGCCCACTGTCGGTCCCCGCAAAAAAGTACTCAATCTGGTTAAGCGCCGCCACGCACTTTTCCGTTACGCCATCATCTCCCCTATTCCTCAAAGCCCACGATAAAATCCCCTCCGCCTCTTCCTTTTTTATCTCGGGAATAAGAGCATAAGCAAGTGACGTGATAAAGTTAATCTTCGACTCGTTCACCACCTCAGCGGAAGAGCGGCGGTCATCCAACGGTGTGTCGGCGAGAGAAGCACATGCGGCCTCACCAATATCCGTCAAGGAGAATGCATTCCGCCTTGACCACATGAGAATCGGCCCTCCGTCCCAATGTGTATTCGCAGTATGTGTTTGTTCCTGTTATTGTTGCTGTGTCCACCCCCCGCCCCACTCCACCATTCCCCCAGCGGGATTGGGTGGGAGTACAACACGGGCAAATGAATAGACCTCCAATGATTGACCTAAAATGAGCTGAATCAAAAGTGAGTCGAAGAGGTCCGCCAACGCAGCCCACCGCTCACGTGATGCAGCACACACCTCCACGAGAGGAAAAGGGTGGGAAAAAAAACAACAGCAACAAAAAAGGAAAACAAGTCAATTGTACACCAATACAAGGCAGCAGGAAGAAAATGCGCCCCCCATTTCCCACCACAATCCTCACAACTTTCCACACCGCTCTTATCCCACAGGCTCCCTACCCACAACAACATTATGAGCAACGGTGGTAAAAAGTAAAGAAGCACCGCCAGACAAACACACACAAACACACACGCAGAGGAGAAGGGAAAAAAGCGTCGCATCTTCAATATGCATAAAAATAAGAATTAAAAATAAATAAATAAATAAATAAATAAATAAAAGGTTGATGACTTCAAAGAAGGGTGTGTAGACATAAAGAAATAAGGTGAGGAAAAAGGGCACGCAACGCGAGCCGGAAAAAAAAAAAAGCTGACAACGCACAAAGGCAAAAACATTTCACAAAAGGCTGAAAGACAGACAGTGAGAAGGGGATAAGCACACACACACACACACACACACGCACACACTGACAGAGAGAAAAAAAAAACACTCTTCTACTGCATTCCTTATATACACGTATACATGTATACTTTTATTCTCTTTTCCTTACTGCCGTTTCTTGTCACTTAATCCTCCACCTTTCCAGTTCTTTCCATTTTTTTTTTTTCTTCTTTTTTCCATCATTTTCTCTTCTCCTCCCACACTCACCGCACTGACGTCAGTACGACGGGGGTCGGATGACGCGTGGCACAACATTCCATTCACAGGACCTCCCCCGCCTCCGTATTTCATCTGACGACATCGGCGTGGAGCGCACAAGAGACGAAAATGTGCCATCAAAAATAATAATAATAAATAAAAACACGCAAAAGACACATAATTACACAAACACACGCACATGTTTGCACCGTCTCAGTCACACCAGTTATCGGTGCGGGCACCAAAAATAAATATGTGCTCCAGTGGGAATTGCCACATTAACAACAACAACAAAAGGATCGCGAAAAAAAAAAAAAGGAAAGAAACAAGAGGAAGAATTAATGCAATATTCACCAACAGGCAAAAGAAAAATAAAAAAGTCTTTTTTTTTTCTTTTTTTCCTAAAAAAAAAAAATAATAATAATACGTGCCAACCATCCACATTCCCACACAAAAACAATCCACAGAACTTCTTCTTCTTCCCCCCCCCTCTTCCTCCTCCAACCCCTCCCACAGGCAGAAGGCCACCAGATGACATACACATGTATATATATTATACATATAAACATACATGTACGTACATATACAGACGTAAGTGTGCATAAATAATCATGCATAACAAATATATATATATGTGCATGATCCTTACACACGCGTAAACGCACCAGTAAAAGGAACAAACATAACAATAACAAAAAGAAAGAAAGAAAAAAAAAAAAAAACGTAATTAAAGGAACAAAGAAAGTAAAGTAAAAAAAAAAAAAAGAGAGCGTTATGTAAAAAACAAACAAACAAACAAAACGGTGGTGGGAAAACAATTCATAGGACAAACATCAAAGAATAACAAATAAATATTAATAATTAAATTAAACACGCCAAAAATTGAAATAAGTCCAAACAACAACAACAACAATAATAATAATAATAATAAAACTGCACATTTTTCTTTTTAAAGAAACAAACAGTTAACAAAAAGTTAGTGGCACGTAAACATATTCATCACATTCATAAAAGCACTACTGCTCTTCTTAACCCCTGCTCTTTTCCTTTTTTTTTTTTTGTAGAAAAATCGGAAGCAGAGAAAGAGGTTTGGGACACCTGGAGCAAATTGCTTTTCCACTTCTGCCACACAGTGCCTCCCCCCTCCGTTCTTCCCCTATGGCTCTTATCGTCGTTAATAATTTCCCTTCGCTTCCCTCACCTCCCATCCTCCCGTTTCCTCTTGAGTAGGCGATGCCCTCCTCCTCCTCATTTCCCCTCAATCTCTCTTTTTTTTTTTTTTTTTCTCTTGCGCGCCCGTCCTTCTTCCTCAAAGAAGTGCCACGTATTTCCCGGGCCATGTGTGCACCTCCCCCCCTCTCTGTCTGCGTCTGCGTGCCTGCGTGTGTGTGTGTGTGTGTCGGTGGAAGGATCCAGCCGGGAAAGCGAACACACAAACAAAACAAAAGAAGAAAATAATAATAATAATAAACTCCCCAATTTATTTTTATTATTTATATATTTCTTCTTCTTTTTTTCCTTTTCTTCTCCCTTTGCTCTTTTCACTGCCCGCACGTCTCTCGTTCCCACTCGCACCCTCCGCCCTGCACTCCACACATATTTCCCCCCTGAACTCGGTTTGCTTTGGGTCTCTGGGCGTCCCCTCCCCCCTCCAAAAGGAAATTGCCACCAAATGCAAGGAAAGGAAAGGAAACAAAAAAAAAAAAAAGCAAAAGAGAAAAAAAAAGAAAATCACCGCGAACAATAAACACACAGACACAAAAATGATTCAATGACAATAGTCAGCCGGGGATATTGCCAACTCAACTCCAGGGGGCATTTCATTTAAACATAATGATTCCAGACACAACCCCCACTACATATTTCGCCCTTGTTTTTGTTTTATTATTTTGTCTTCTTATTTTCTTCCCCCCCCGCCCCCCTCCTCCACTTCTTTTTATAATCACTTTGAAGTTAACTCCATACTTTCAATTTATTTGATGTCTTCCCCCCCTTTTATTATTATTATTATTTTTATTTGTTGTTGTGTTTTTTTGGGATTTATTTTCCCCCTGCCTTCTGTCTTCTGTCTTTTTTTTTTTTTAAATGTTTTCGTTGTTGTCTCCTTCCCACGATTTCTTCATCTTCTTAATTATTTACGTATGCGTGCATGCATGTATGCTTGTGTGTGTGTGTGTGTGTGTGTGTGTGTTTTGTGGTGTCTTCGTTTGACTTTTACCGCCTCTTCCCCTCCACCGCCACCACCACCTCCACATTTTCTTTTCTTTTCTTTTTTTTTTTTTTTTTCTCTCTGCTCGTCTGCTGTCGCCTCGCTCTTCCTCTTTTCTCTTCTCTTCTCCCCCCTTTTTTTTTTTTATTTTTGTCAATCGTGCGTGGAACAAGTCGTACGAATCCAGTCAACAATAACGACAAGAAAGAAAAAAATAAA
>NW_919528.1:0-9826 GCF_000209065.1 Trypanosoma cruzi
GGGTGCCGTGTGTTCCGCCCAACTGCTCCACTCGCACACCCACCGACACGCTCATGACGACGGCCCTGTGCGCCTCGCCTGCTGCACGCATGAGGAGGGGCCGCGACGAACGGCGCGCTGAGGGAGCCGTGACGTGTGGGCGTGCGACGAGGGCCGGTGTGGCGGAGCACACATTTCTTTCCCTCTTGTTTTGTTTTTGTTGCGACGAGGGCCGGCAGACACCCGCAGCGCCACACACACACAGCCACACCCTGCCGCAGTGTTTTTCTTTTGTTTTTTCCCTTTCTGTGGACGGGTGTGAGCTGCCACCGTGCGTGATGGAGGGCGGAGAGCTGTGCTGGATGTAGTGCCGACGGACCACTGTGCATCCTCAGTGAATTCTTTACTTAATGGCTGTCTGATGCACACCGTAATGAGTAATGCATTTCCCCCTCTTATTTGCTTTTTGTTGCCCACACGCGGTGCCGGCCCTGCGGCTGTGCGTCCCATGGACTGCACGAAATGGGGATTTGAAGAACAGGCCGGATGCCGTATGAAATGTGGAGGATGTTGTGTGGGCTGGTGGAACAGTAAAGTCTTATCTTTGACTTTTTTAATTGTTGCAGGCAATATGCATACACAAGCAAATGACTGTATTGTACTTCTTGGCGCATGAAATAAACGTCTTTCCGAATCATTTTTTTTTTCATATTTTTGGGAGTTCTTCTGGACTCTCACCATTTTTTCCTTTGTTTTTGGTAAATTGCTGCGGTTCATTTTTTTTTTTTTGCTGTGTTCACTGCCGCTGAGTGTCTCCGTGCCCTTTTATTGTCTCTCTGCTGGCTGTGCTGCTGACACGCCCCCATTTCTTCTTTCTCCTTGTTAGAGCCACCGATGGTCCGCGACGAAGATTGCTTGTGTTCCCCTCTGCGATGGCACGAGGGTGACTGGACGCCGGTCTGCTGGGTGCACTCGGAGGGAGCGGATGGTGTGCGCCGTGCCCCACTGTGAATGTGGGATACCACCCGTCGCGACCTGCTGTGAGGCGGAGAGAAGTGAAAGACTGCGCCGTGTACTTTGACGTGCCCCGTCCCTCTTTTTACGGCTGTGTGTGTGCTGTGCGCATGGCTCTATCTTGCGGTGCGGCGTTGATAGCTGTGCCTCTGCGCGCGTTGTGCGGCGGGATTTTCTTCTCCATTTCTTTGCCCTTTTGTGTGTGGGAAGGTTGTGGGAAAGGATATGTGCGGGGGAGTGGGCGTGGGTGGCTTCTTGCCTTGCCCCGCGCATTGAGGGCTTCCATACAAGTGGCTATGCTTGACGGCGTTTTGCGGCACCCGGGGCGTAGTGAGGAGGAGGATGGGGAGGGTCAGTTGTGCGCAGAAGGAGGATGGACAGGATAGTCCCCTTCCGTGTCCTTCCCCGTGGCGTTGGCAGTACATACTGAGAGCATAAATTTGCGCGAGTGCGGGATGAAAGGTTTATGCCGCTTTGTGCGTGCTACTCAATCTTTGTCATTGCAGGCTTTCGTCACGGTGCGTTGTGGTGCGGTGCTGTTTGATGAGGGAGGGGTGCGATGCTACGGCTGCTGCGCACCACAACCATTTATTGTCTCTGCACCGGGATTTGTTTTTTTGCGCTCGCATAATATTTTCTTTTGCTTCACGATGAATTTGTTGGAGGAGCTTTGGTTTTGGTGCCTGCTTCACGGCGCTTCGCCTCGTGTGTCGGTTGCGGTGCTTCCACGTGGTGCCAAAGCGTTTGATGGGGTGTTCATTCTTCTTTTTGCGCCCTGCAGCCGACCTTGTTTGGCCATGGCGGCAGCAGTGGGGCTCTGCGACTGCGCGCTTGCCGTGCGTCTCTCATCTTTTGCCGTTGCTCCCTCGTTGTGTTGGTGAGGGAGGAGGCGAGCGATTGCGTTGGTGGAGTTGCGCCCCAGTGGGAGAAGGAAGGCACCGACCGCTGCTGACGACGACGGTCTTTGCTGCAGGCGATGTGACGGGAAGATGTCACCGGTGTCACAGTTAATCGAGATGGATGAGGCCGCACTGCGTCTTCCGCCCCTTTCATCATCCCCTCTGTCCACTGCAGTCACACGCCACACGCACCGCAGAGCAGCGGCGCGACCACCATCCGGATGTCTGTGAGCCAATCGGAATGTGCAATCGGCGGGAACCCTTTTCCCTGTGTTTGAGTTCTGCCGTGCTTCTTTATTTTCCTTTGTTGTGTATGTCGTGCGCGCCTGGTGCCGCTGCCTGCTGTGCAATGCCGACTTGCGTAAACGAGAAACGACGCCTTGACTCCTGGCGACCGGCGAGCTCTCCACTCCACTTACGCACCACCAACACCAACACCCTTCGGACGCGCTTGATGGCTGGCGGTCGTAGCGCTGCCACGTGGTCTGCCTCGGCTCTTTTGTGTCGTGCACGGAATCGGGACAGCCATGTGATGCAGCCATTCGGCAATAGGAGCGGTGCCAGTGGTCATGTGGCTTTTTGCCGGGATTCCGCCACTCGGCACGGTGGCTGTACGGGGCTGTGTGGGTGATAGGAGGGCGATGGTGTCACTGACTTGATTGCGTCAGCGCTGCTTTGTGTCGGCGGTTGTACTGTGATGGCTATTGTTTATGACGGGATGCCTCTGCGTGCCACTGTGTTTGGTTACTGTTGTTGCTGCCTTTTATTCTTTTTCTGAGCGTACAGTTAGAGATACTTTTGCTTTACCGGCACAACTATCGTTTCAAGGTGTTAGGGATTACTTGCAGTATTAGGATTAGCAGTATTAGTATAACGACCTATCGGAATCGTGTCATTGGATTCGCCATCTGTAGGAAGGGATTTTGAAAGCTGGAGTTATGGTCAACGGGGCGAGTGCGACACACCACGACAGCCCTATTGGTACCTGTCTGGGTCTTTGGATGTGGTCTGCGGTGGGTGCGTGTCCGCGCAGCCGGCACCGCGAGCTGCACAGGGCCGCTGCGGCTGTGCGTATGGCGCTGCTTGTGGCGTTGGCGCTGGTTGCGGCGGCGGCGGCGTGGATACCTGCGGTGCATGCGGTGGTGTTGCGACTGCGGGGCGGTACGGTGGACAGAGCCATCACGGTTGGCCACGCCGTGGACACGGTGCTGATGGACGGCGTGCACATCACGAACGGCGTGGCTGTGGTGTTCGACGTGCCGGCGATGCTTCCCGGCCCGCTGCGCATCGAACTGAGGGACTGCGTGTGCGGCGGCGGTGCGCAGATCTACGTGCGGGGCTACAGCGGCGAGCCGGCGAGTGACCGGAGCCTGGAGGTGAGCGTGAGCGGGCTGTCCGGCGGCCACTGCTCGCTTGTGTTTGTGCACAACCTGCCGGCACATACGAACGTGACGGTCCGTGACTCGACGATTGCGACGGCGGGGCCGATGCGCTACTCCCAGCTGGGCGGGCTGACGGACGCTGTGGCGTCACCGCTTGTGCTGTACGCGACGTCGCTGTTGCAGACGCAGCTGCGTGTGAGCAACACTGTGCTGAGGTCGTTGCAGGCGGGCGGGTCGGCGGTGCACATTGGCGGCGACGTGGACCTGCTGTCGAGCGCGGTGGTGCTTGACGGCGTGTTGCTGGAGGCGTCGGGTGGTCCGACCGCGTCCGCGATGAATGTAACGTCCTCGTCGCGTCTCGGTCTGCGGAGCCACTCGGTGTTCTCCGTGACGAACGTCTCTGTTGTGAGCAGCGGCGGCGGCCTTGTGCTTGGAGAGCGTCTCGCGGTGTCTGACTCGGTGCTGCGCTTTGTGGGCGTCGAGGGGTCTGTCGCGTCCTCGCTGGTGCGCTGCGGCGGTGGGACGGTCAGTGCCGGCGGGTGGCTGGACCTGCACGACGTGTGGGCGGTGGGCGAGGCGTCGTCGGTGGCGTCGCTGTCGGGTGTGACGCTGAGCGGCGGTGCCGTGTCGATTGCGCGCTGCGCTGCTACTGGCGCGACGCTTGTTTTCGGGCTGACGATCACGAGCGGCACCGTGACCGTGCAGTGCAACCGTGCCGGCGGCCGGGTGCTGCAGAGCAGCGGCGACTACCGCATGGCCGGCCTGCCCTCCGTGAGCGTGGTGCCGTGCGACGGCTGTGCGGCCGCGCTGGCGTGCTTTGATGCGCTGACGGCTTCGTTCTTTGACTGCGTGTGCGGCTGCCGTGCCGGCGGCTTGGGCGAGGCGTGCCTGCCGTTCGACGTGCCGCCTGCGAGGTTCGGTGGCGGTGGTGGCGGTGCGCAGGGCCGCGTGAGTGGCGTGACGCTGACGGAGTCCGTGACGGTTGGCGGCGGGCGGGTGACGGCGTGCTTCGACTCGGTGGTGTTCAGCGGACCGATCATCGTGGCGGTGGACCTGCGCTCGATGGACGCGTTCGATGACGCACTGAACGTGACGCTGCGCCACTGCGTGCTTGCGGGCGGTGCGCAGCTGCGGATTGGCGGCCTCAGCGAGAGCACGGCGCGCCTGATGCCCCACGTCCTCGTCAACATGACGAATGTGACGTCGGTGGAGGGCACAATTGTGCTGCATGGCGCGATGCCGCCGAACTCGAGTGTGCTGCTGGCGAACTCAACGCTGCGCGCGACGGTTGGCGGGTCGCAGTACGTGCCGACGACCATTGGCCATGCAGGATTTCGGCACGGCCCCGCGCTTGTCCTGGACGGTGTCCGCCTTCTGTCGACGCGGTTTGTAATGACGCGGTCGACGCTGGTGTGTGGAGGTGGCTCGTGCGCTGCGATCCTCTTGGAGCGCAGCTTCGTTGTGAACCTGTCCAGCGTCTTCTACATGGACAACTGCGCTGTCCTGTCGCAGACGCACGTGATGTACGCTCTTGCGTCGGACCTGCGTGTTGGCGGCGGCTCTGTGTTCTCCATACAGAACAGCTCGTGGAGTTTACCGAGCATTGGCTTCTACAAGGGCGCGTGTGTGTTCAGGGATGTTGCGGTGGATGGCGGCAGCGTGCTGCAGATTGTGTCCAGCAGTTTCCGTCTCGGCTTCGCCATGCTCATGGCAAAAACGCTGACTGTGACTGATGGCAGCTGGCTGGTGCACCGCGACAACGAGTTCCGCACCGCCCACGTTGTGTACGTGGACAAGGAGAACGGTGTGGCGTTCCGCGATCAGAGTGTGTGGTCGATACTTGACAACAAACTCACGTATGGCTCGTACTCGTCGACCATTGCACACATGTCCAGCAACTGGTCACCACCATCCGACACGTGCCCGATCATCTACGGCGTGTGCAACGAGGCAGTGGGCTCACCTGTGACGAATTACGGAGAAGACCTGAATATTGGAGCACCCGTGACAGTGTTGGACTGTGGCATGTGCACCGTGGAGGCCGTGTGCTTCGCTGCGAGGACGAGCAGCATCAGCGGCTGTGAGTGCGTGTGTGCCGCTGGCGGCTACGGCGACACGTGTCTACCAGCTGCGGTTCCGGACTGCCTTGGGCCGCTTCCGCTCCCCGACGCGAAGGACACGGAGGTCCGCTGCGTGCACGGTGGCAGCATCGGCCCCGTGGACGTTCCTGATCCCGGTGTGCGTGGCCTGTGCTTCGTCAACGTGACCTTCACCGCCGTGATCGTGCTGGACCTGCGGAGCTTCGACGCACCACAGCAGACACTCAACATCACGCTGCTGCAGTGCGTCCTCATGGGTCTGTCGGTCAGGGGGAGTGGTGCGCGCGTGCACGTGAGCGTGACATCTTCGATGCTGGATTCTGGTGAGCTGGAGTTCAGGGGTGTTTTTGGCGTGAGCTCCCAGATACTGGTGGCGGGCAGTACGATTGTGACGACATCGGACCACGCCATTTTATTTGTGAAGTTTACTCTCAGTGCGAATATGACGCTGCTGCTACTTGACAACTACATCGAGGGGAGTAGGTACGCAGTCTATTTCTCCAGTGGTGCTGTTGGTGGTGGTGGGATCATTGTGAAGGGAAATAAGTTGAGGGCAACGGAGGTCGATGACGGTGTGGAATCATCTGTTTGCGTTTACGCTGTTGATGTGAGGAACGGCGGCTACTTTGACATAGAGAACAACACGATGAGCTCGGTCAATGGCGTTGTTCTTTTTGGGGTTACCACCGTGAGGTCCGCGGGGCTGCTGCGAGTGGCGGACTGCACCTTCGTTGGTGGGACGGAAATTTTTGATTCCGCGCTGGTGTATTTGTCTGGCTCTGTGACAATTGAGGGTGGTGCGCAGTGGCGTGTTGAGGGAAACAGCGTGGGTGCAGCCTCAGTATTAACTATTCAGTATTCCTGGCAAAAACTTCAGCTGTCGGGCAGCGGCACCACCGTGGCGCTTGCACACAACCGCCAGGTGGAAGGAAGCGCACTCTTCGCCAAGCTTTTTAACTCGAACACGATTGTTGCGTTAACCGCACGGTTTGTGGTGGAGTGCAACCTGCAGGGCAACGGGGAGGTGTCCTACGACTATGTGTTTCCGGAGGAGGTGATGGTGTTCAGGTGTGGCACATGTAACGACGACGCGGCGTGCTACATGCCCGGGACGGAGTCGGTGGACCGCGGCTCGTGCTCGTGCAGCTGCAAGGACGGATGGCATGGCGCGTCGTGTCTTCCCTTCGAGGTGCCCAACACGGTTGTGCCGCCCTTAGCGGAGAGAGCCGTTGACGGCGACACGAGCTGTGTGGTGGACCAGACGCTGACGAGCCTCGCGCTGAAAATGTGGAAGACGCACCACTGCTATGTGGGAGTGACATTCAGCGGCGTGGGTGCCGTGTTGACGTTCTTCCTCAACAGCATGCCACTGCATCTCCCCATCAACATCACGTTCATTGGGTGCACTTTCCGTGAGGGTGCCGCGCTGCAGTTTTTTGGGGGTGCTGAGGCGGCCGAGTCAGCCGGCGTCCTGATCCGCGTGAGCCGGACGGTGATGCAGTCCTCCGCCGTTGCTTTTTTACGTGCCCTCCCGCAGCACTGCGAGATCGCCGTCACGGAGGTTGATGCGGTGCAGACCTTCGCGGTTGAATTACCGGGCACTGTGAACAACATGCGGAGCGTATTGTTGCTGGACGACGTCGTGTTGAGTGCGTCTACGCTGCTGTTCAGCAACGTCAAGGCGCACGCAACGAATCGTGATGCGCCTGGTTTGTACTCGATCGGGGCGCTGAAGCTGGTGGGTGGCAGCTCGCTTCACGCGCGGTACTGCAGCCTCGATGGATACGCACACATGTTCTACGTGCACAGTCTCAGTGTGAGTGACCACTCTGTTTTTGCACTGCTCAACAATACGATGTTCTCCGGGGTAAGTCTGCTGTTTCAGGACCAAGGATTCAGCGTGTCGGATCACAGCGTGTTGCGCGTGGTGGGGAACAGCGGCTCCGTGGGCTACGCCATCTATAACGATGTCTTGTGGACTGTTCAGCTGTCAAGCTGGTTGGATTGGCGCGGCAACAACGTGGAAGTGGGCTCGATGTTCTACAACACTGAGTCCGCTTTTGTGAGCATTGACAGCAGCAGTGTGGTGACGCTGACGGGCTGCAAGATGGGCTCGACGGGGCTGTCGGTATCCTTGCTGAAGCGGGCTGAGGCCGGCTACCGTTTCGTTGCTGGGTGTCTGACGGTCGCGGGACGGGAGGTGACGACGGCGGCTGAACTGGAGCTGAACGGCATCATAGGCGTGACGACGGTTGCTGCGTGCGGGCAGTGCATGAAGGAGGGCGACTGCTTTGCACCGCTGACGACGGCGGTCATTGGCTGCAGGTGCCAGTGCGCTGCTGGAGGGCACGGCGATGTGTGTCTCCCGGCGCCTGTGCCTGCTGGCCCGCCACCGTCGCCGCCGCCACCACCGTCACCCACACCGCTGCCACCGCCGGCTGGTGGGTGCATCAGCGACATGGTGCACCCCGAGGTTGCGCAGGCTGTGGGCGGCGGGCTGTCGTGGCTGTGCTACCGCAACGTGACGTTCAGCGGGGGTGGCATGAGCCTGACGGTACTGATAGGGGCGATGACGGGTGACGTGGCGAATGTCAGGTTCGATGGATGCACGTGGAGGGACGGTGCCGTGCTGTTGCTGTTGGGCAACGCGTACGCCGCTGTGAGGTCGCTGAACGTCGTCGTCACCGGCAACACGTTCCGTGACGCGCTGCTCAGCCCGGAGGGAGGATTTCCACCGCACACGAACATCACGATCAGCGGGAACCGCTTTACTGTCACGAGGCTGATCCCTCGTTCGGGCTTGGGCCTTAGGAGGCTGTCGTGTGTTGCGATGAATGGACTGGTGATCAGCAACGACTCCGCGGTAGTGCTGAGTGGCAATGTGTTTCAGAGCGTGACGGCATCGTCAAGCGCCATTTACGTTGTCGGATCTGCGCTGAGCGTGTCGTGGCACTCCGTGTTTGCGGTGGTGGGTAACACGTTTAATATGGCTGGCGGTGACAGTACGCTGATACATCTTGAAGGGTCTAGCCAATCCTCATCGCTGAAGGTTCTGAACAACTCTGCTGTGGTGATCCGAGGCAATCTTGTGACGAGGCCGGTGAAATGCTTTTTATTACTAATTTTGGCATTACGTGTGGAGTCTCAATCAGCGGTTGTGTTTCAGGGCAACGACATACAGAGAAGCTCGGCTGTGTTCTTTCCAAGCTACTCTTCCTACATCTACGACAACTCCTGGCTGCAGCTGAGCGGCAACCTCTGCCGCGTGTCCCCATCAGAAGGCTTCCTCTTTCTGAACCCCACGGTGAAACTCCGCGACTCCACGTTGTCTGTGTCCGGCAACCGGTTTATGTCCAGCACTGACAAGCCGACAGTTCTGCGGATATACAAAGGGTCCCGCGATATCACAAACGGAGCGATTGTGGCTGCGTGCAACAGTGTGAACGGCGAGGAGGGGGCGGAATACGCCATCCCGTCCGCGTACAACGCCACCATTCTGAGCTGCAGCGACCCATGCACCCTCGCGACGTCGTGCTTCCCCGCTTACACGACGACAGCCTCGAGTGATGGCTGCACCTGCACGTGCGCTGAGGGCGGCCACGGCGATGCGTGCCTGCCCGTCGCTGTCCCCGAGCCACCGAGCACCGACGGCACCGAATTGTGCCTGCGCGACGTGATTGTGGATGTGGAGGTGAACGCCGGTCTCGGGACGTCGGTGGCGTGCTACTTTGGTGTGACCTTTGCGGCGGACGTCGTGGTGGACGTGGAGTCGATGTTAGGGAGCGTGCGCAACGTGACGCTGGCGAACTGCACGTTTGTGGACGGAGCGAGCCTGTACGTTGTTGGGTGGCTGTCTGACCCGCCTGCTGGCCAGCGCGTCGATGTGTTGATCAGCGGGCTTGAGTCGCGCTCCGGTGGCGGCGTGCTGGTGGCGAACCGATTTCCGCCGGGCTCGCGCGTCACTGTGGTGGACTCTGTGCTGATTGCAGAGTCGCGTGTTGCGTACCGCGACGCCTACGACCTTGGCGACGCCTCCGCGTGCCTCGTGGTGCACAGCGTGAATCTGACTGGGAGCGTGCTGACCATTGCGCGCACGCACGTGGCGGCTGTGTTTCGCGACGCTGTTGGCGTGTTGGTGGTTGGCGGCGTGGCGCTGTCGTCGCGCGGTGCGCTGTACGTGGACGGGCTGTCGGTGCAGACGGCGCTGGGGCTGTGCGTGTCGGTGGAGGGCGGTGTTGCGGCCAGTGGCGGCTCCGTTGTGGCGTTTGTTGACAGCGACTTCCTGCTGTGCAAGCACGCGGTGTCAGTGCGTGGGGCTGTGAGCGTGTCGGGCTCCGCAGTGGCGCTTGTGCGGAGCGAATTCTTGTCGACGGAGGACTACGCGGTGGCGTTTTATTCGACGGTGAGCCTGGATGGCAGATCGATGCTGCTGGCAAGGGCAACGTGCACGACG
>NW_919535.1:0-9856 GCF_000209065.1 Trypanosoma cruzi
CATTCATAATTCGAAACAAAAATTTAGACCACAACGTGTGGTGCAGCAGCCGCTCGAAAACGATCCGCCGAGTGAAGCACCCTTGTGGGCAAGATCTCGCGAAATTCCTCCAAGCAGCGTATAGTTCAGGGTTGTTTGGCGTCCAGTGTGTGAACACGCAAACAGAAATTGAAAGAGAGTGCCTCTGACCACCACCATTCATAATTAGAAACAAAAATTTATACCACAGCGTGTGGTGCAGCAGCCACTCGAAAACGATCCGCCGAGTGCAGCACCCTTGTGGGCAAGATCTCGCGAAATTCCTCCAAGCAGCGGATAGTTCAGGGTTGTTTGGCGTTCAGTGTGTGAACACGCAAACAGACATTGAAAGAGAGTGTCTCTGACCACCACCATTCATAATTCGAAACAAAAATTTAGACCACAACGTGTGGTGCAGCAGTCGCTCGAAAACGATCCGCCGAGTGCAGCACCCTTGTGGGCAAGATCTCGCGAAATTCCTCCAAGCAGCGGATAGTTCAGGGTTGTTTGGCGTCCAGTGTGTGAACACGCAAACAGACATTGAAAGAGAGTGCCTCTGACCACCACCATTCATAATTAGAAACAAAAATTTATACCACAGCGTGTGGTGCAGCAGCCACTCGAAAACGATCCGCCGAGTGCAGCACCCTTGTGGGCAAGATCTCGCGAAATTCCTCCAAGCAGCGGATAATTCAGGGTTGTTTGGTGTCCAGTGTGTGCACACGCAAACAGACATTGAAAGAGAGTGTCTCTGACCACCACCATTCATAATTCAAAACAAAAATTTAGACCACAGCGTGTGGTGCAGCAGCCGCTCGAAAACGATCCGCCGAGTGCAGCACCATTGTGGGCAAGAGCTCGCGAAACTCCTCCAAGCAGCGGATAATTCAGGGTTGTTTGGCGTCCAGTGTGTGAACACGCAAACATACATTGAAAGAGAGTGCCTCTGACCACCACCATTCATAATTAGAAACAAAAATTTATACCACAACGTGCGGTGCAGCGGCCGCTCGAAAACGATCCGCCGAGTGCAGCACCCATGTGGGCAAGATCTCGCGAAACTCCTCCAAGCAGCGGATAGTTCAGGGTTGTTTGGCGTTCAGTGTGTGAACACGCAAACAGACATTGAAAGAGAGTGCCTCTGACCACCACCATTCATAATTCGAAACAAAAATTTAGACCACAGCGTGTGGTGCAGCAGCCGCTCGAAAACGATCCGCCGAGTGAAGCACCCTTGTGGGCAAGATCTCGCGAAACTCCTCCAAGCAGCGGATAGTTCAGGGTTGTTTGGCGTTCAGTGTGTGAACACGCAAACAGACATTGAAAGAGAGTGCCTCTGACCACCACCATTCATAATTCGAAACAAAAATTTAGACCACAACGTGTGGTGCAGCAGCCGCTCGAAAACGATCCGCCGAGTGCAGCACCCTTGTGGGCAAGATCTCGCGAAACTCCTCCAAGCAGCGGATAGTTCAGGGTTGTTTGGCGTCCAGTGTGTGAACACGCAAACAGACATTGAAAGAGAGTGCCTCTGACCACCACCATTCATAATTCGAAACAAAAATTTAGACCACAACGTGTGGTGCAGCAGCCGCTCGAAAACGATCCGCCGAGTGCAGCACCCTTGTGGGCAAGATCTCGCGAAACTCCTCCAAGCAGCGGATAGTTCAGGGTTGTTTGGCGTCCAGTGTGTGAACACGCAAACAGACATTGAAAGAGAGTGCCTCTGACCACCACCATTCATAATTAGAAACAAAAATTTAGACCACAGCGTGTGGTGCAGCAGCCACTCGAAAACGATCCGCCGAGTGCAGCACCCTTGTGGGCAAGATCTCGCGAAATTCCTCCAAGCAGCGGATAGTTCAGGGTTGTTTGGCGTCCAGTGTGTGAACACGCAAACAGACATTGAAAGAGAGTGTCTCTGACCACCACCATTCATAATTCAAAACAAAAATTTAGACCACAGCGTGTGGTGCAGCAGCCACTGCAAGTTGGATAATTCGACACGTCGTCCTGTATCCAACGTCCGGGGCCACCGCCCTACCATTTTTTATTTCTTGCAGCGGCCAACCCCGGCAGTAAGGACAAAAAAAAGAATCGCGTTTTCTTTAATGTTTTTCCTGTTTGGGGGCGGGGATCTTTGTTTTCTATGATTGTCTCTTTTTTTTTGTCTGTTCCAGGTTGGTTTTGAGGACGCTTGATGTGCCTGCTGGGTGATCGCCGGCTTTTTTATTGGTGATTGCGTATTTTTGGCTTACCGGTGTGCCGCTCAGCGCCATTTTGTTTTACTTCTTTTCCGCTTATTGGGGCGTGTTGTTATTCGTCACGCGTCAGCACACACCGAGCAACATGTCAAAAAAAAAACAAAATGCAGGCTTTTTCCCCCCTCGCGAGGGCCTCCGCAGCCACAATCCTGTGCGTGCGTGCATTCTCAGCGTTTTAAACACGGCATGTGTGTGTGCATGTGCTTGTGTGTTTGGCAGCGCCTATACTTGCGGAGCAGCTGTGCGCCACAAGAGAGTCTGAAGAAAGCAACGGCAGAGAGAGGCAGATAGCACACACGCAAATTACTCATATCATCGCACACACACACACACACGCAGCCGCGGAATGGGTGCACTCAACCACAAAATCAAAAAGGAAAACAAAACAAAAAGCCGAAGCGTGGGACGACCAGCGCACACACACTCTCATTACTCCCGTAAAGCAAAACACACACACAGAGGGAGAGAGAGAGAGGTCGCCCACTCAATGCAATAAAAACAAAACAGAAACAGTTACGGTGCTCCGCCCATGCAGCCAAGCAGGACGGCAGCGGTGCGTGTCGTGCAAAAGAGAGCACCAACGGGCCTGCATGGGTGTGCATGCATATATACAATGGGCACATTATTGTGTGTGCCTCGTGGGGTGAGGTGAGGGCGAGAGTCCATGCAAGGGGACACACACACACAGAGAGAGAAGGAAGAGTGTGTGTGCGGGCGGTGCACGGCTCTCTCTCCCTCACTCTCACGCGGCCACCACCGCAGCAGCAGCCGCACACGCAACAACAAGAAGAAGCAAAAGAGGGGAGGTGGTGTGGGAGGCCGCGGTGCTGCCGTCATTGTTTTGTGTGTTCGTCGTATCAGTTGTGTTGGCGGTTACTGTCGTTGCTTTCGTGTTTTACCCAGTCCCTTCTGAGCCTTTGTCTCGGTGGCTTTGTGGTGTGGCTGCGGTCTCAGGCGACGGAACATTTTTTTTATCTTCACTCGTCGTGTCATCGCCATCCTGTTCACGGGAATCAACACCTTCTGGGGATGGTGGAGGATTTCCTCCCGCAATTCTCGCAGGCAGTGTGTGCTCTCCGTTACCTGTTGTGAGTGCGTTCTTTACTGCAGGTGTATTTTTGTCGGTGTCATTCTTTTTTTCTATTTTCGTTTGCGTAGGACTGGCATTTGATTCTCGACTGTCGGAAGCTGAAATGCCCTCTGGAGATACAATTGATTGACCTGTTTCCTGCCCGCTGCCACTTAAATTCTTTTCCCCGGAACCTGTGTCCGGTGCAATTGCTACTTCTTGAACACCCTGCCTTCCTATTGTTTTTTCTTCTTCATCTGTCCCTGCACTATCACCATCATCATCCTCTTCATCCTCTTCATCTTCATCTTCTGCAGGTGCGGGAGGTAATTCTTCTTTAAGACCTCCTGCTTCATCTTTTAAGCCTTGGGAGTCTTCTGGAGACTTTTCAAGTTCTTATGATTGCACAAGAGATCCACCACCTATCCCAGAACCATCACCCTTCGCCTCCACCGCGGCGCCGCACCACAGCACGCAGAGGACACACACCAGCAGCACACGGCCAGTCATCATCATCGCCATCACTCCTGTCACTTGCGTGTAGCCTTCAGCACAAACTAGCTCCCCGTCAACGCAGAGCAAAAGCAAAGACACGACCGCTACACTACACACAGCCTCCACACAGTGAAAAATGGCAATGCACACACCACGAGGCAGTTGGGATCGGTGCAATTGCAGAACTCACACAACGCCCTGCAAACAAAGTGTTAAAAATGCAGTAAAAAAGAACAGCAACGAAGTTGAGAGCCCAGCAAATCTCCCAAAAAGTAAAAAAAAAAAAAATAGATCAGGCACGTCTTTTATTTTATGTGCCAAGCAGCAAAATGTAAACGACCACTGGATTCTGTATACATAATGCCCGCACCAAAAAAATAAAGCAAAAAAATATCGTCCTGCTCCCTGAGCCCACACAACATCCCTCACATTTCGTGCGTCATCCGGCCTGTTCCTCCAATCCTCCTTTCGTGCAGTCCGTGGGACGCACAGCAATGAGGCCGGCACCGCGTGTGGGCAACAACAAAAAAAACAAGACAAGAAGGGGTAGAAGTACTTCACTCATGACAGTGTGCAGCAACCGACCATTAAATAAAGGAACAGCAATGATACTTATTATTCCAGGAAAACAACAAAGCCAACAGTAAAATGTAAATAATAAAAAAAAACACGCAGAGAACGCGGCGAATGTTCTCCGTGAGGAGTCGCAACTCCACACTCTGTGGCTCACAATACCGCCACAACTCCACACAATCCCAGAAGAAGTAGCAACACCCAATACACGCACACACGCACAGTGCCGTCAACAGTCAACTCGCGCAGTGTCAATTTCGCGTCGTAGAGCAGGGCGAAGCAGTCGTCGGGACTCCCACCGCTCCCGGAATACTGCGCGGTGAATTCTCGCAATTGAGGTTTTTTTTTTCGTTTCCAGAGGCATTGCGTTGAGTCAATCCGCCCGCATCACCCTCAGCAACAAATCCACTGCCTGCAACGCCATTTTCTGAAGAAAGGAGTTTAGTGTCCATTGGCGCTGCGCTCACCCACCTCGTCCGTGTTACCCGCAGCAACGTGTTCCCTGCCGCCACAAGTGACAGACATGATCCCGGATGCATTCGACGCCACTAATATTCTCGGACCGTTGGCAAAGGAAGGCCTCTTCTTGGATGCATTCGGGACCATCACTTCGCTCGGATTGCTGGCAAACTCAGGCCTCGTCCCGGACGTGTTGGTCGCCGTGTTGGATGCGGGACTCCGATCGACGGTGTTGGGTCCGTCAGCCGCCGCAGACCGTCGCCGATCCTCGTGTTGACGTGACGGCTCAGCATTCACTTGCGGCGCAGTTGTCCCACCAGATTTTGTGTCATCTTCCCTTCACGGGGTGGCGGCAACTGACAGATGCCCGTCCGGTCAGCATCGCCGCTCCGTGCAGGCGGATGGATGGTTCCATCGGGAGAAAATTGACGCCACCACAATTCATAAGGACCGGCGTATTTATGTGTCGTCACATTCATCGTGAAGGCAACGGCGGCCCCTTCCTCTTTCCTTGCACAGCCGGCAGCACAGTTGCTACATGTGTGCACCGCATTAGCCACATGACACACAGCACCCAGCTCACCATTCCTGCCATGCATGCGCACACCAAAGCCACTGAAAGTGTAATTCTCATGCTCAGCCTCAGCACTGGCAGCAGAACAATTCCTTCACACACACACACACGACAGCTCAGGCTGCCGTCATTCGGAGCACACGACACATTCACCGGAACACCCACCGCATCCGCATCACCAGATACATCTCCAGCACTCCCAGCAGCCGTAACGCACACGGAGCGAGCACCTACCACACCAGACACGACAGTGGACCCTCATCCATCATGACGCAGTACAAATTTCAAGCCATCCTGCCCTCAATGGGACACGGAGCCCAACTCAACGCAGTCACACGCGGTGCACCACACCCGCAGGAAAGGAGACGCGGGCTGCGCGCTCCCTCTCTCCCCTCCTCGTGGCCACGGAAGAAGACAACAGCCGCCACACGCAACTGCCAGCATGCACTGCAAAAGAAGCATTCAAATCCAGTGCAATGTGCAACTTGTGTGTGCGTGCCTACAGAAACACAAAGCAAAGAAGTAAAGAAATGGAAGCAGAGTATGTGGAGAGACGCACAAAATGTACAGCAGAGACGCATGGCGGAAACAACAAGAAGAAGACCGCTCAAACCCATGACTGCACCGCAGCCCAAGCAGCGGCAATTCACACAATATTTATTGAAAACAAAAAAACTTTCCCCTCGTCTTATATAAACCCCATCACACAAAATAATTATAAATAAAAAGAAATCGTCCATTACTGTTCCACACAAATTTAAAAAAGCAGCCGGCTGCCTTGTGGCCACACCAAACTGTCCGCATTTATTTTGCCCGCAAAATAAAATTAAAAAGATATTTAAATGTCTTTCAACCGTCCGACCCTCCGTGTGTCCGCACATCGTTTATATTTCATGGGGTCATCTGCGTGTTGCTGCTCCCCTCAGCCCTCTCATCGGCGCGTGAGTGCGGCCCGCAGAGCACAGTCACTCGTGTGTGTGGGGACTGAGAGAAGCACGCAGACACGACGGGAGTCGCGTCACCCCATCGGGAGAGTGAACGCAGCAAAACCCTAAAAACACGGCGGCAGGGTGTGGCTGTGTGTGTGGCGCTGCGGGTGTCTGCCCGCCCTCGCCGCAATAAAAAAACAAAACAAGAGGGAAGAAATGTGTGCTCCGCCCCACAGGCCCTCGTCGCACGCCCACACGTCACGGCTCCCTCAGCGCGCCGTTCGTCGCGGCCCCTCCTCATGCGTGCAGCAGGCGAGGCGCACAGGGCCGTCGTCACGAGCGTGTCGGTGGGTGTGCGAGTGGAGCAGTTGGGCGGAAACACACGGCACCCTCACAGGAATAGTGCAGAAGAAACAATTAAAAGGGGGAAGAGTAGAAAAGAAAAAAAGGTCCACAGTGATTGCCCCCAAAAGCAAAAAAAGGGATGGGGGATGGGAGATTAGAAAAAGACACGGAAACAAAAGAAAGTAAAAAAAAAGTAAAATCAACCAAAAAGAAGCAAACCGTAAAATAAATTTAGAATACGCAAAAAAAAAGATTTATGAGTGAAATTTGTTCCCATGGGGAAGTAATTCGGTGCTGAGTTGTTCCACGCCGAGGCCACACACTCCTCAAGAAGCGGCAATCCCCCACAATCCAAGCAGAAGGAGCAGTGGCAGCAGTCCGCCTCCGCAAACAGTGCTGCCATCACCATTTGCCCCAAAGTGGCGAGCGGTACCGACACCCGTTGCTCCTGCCGCCAGTGTTTTCAGATCTGTCAGCTTTGGAATAGAAATTTTGTTTGCGTTGAGGACGCGGATCTCATTTCATCCAACGGGCGGTTGTACAGCAGGACATTCGTCGCGGTCACAGGCACGTCTTCCTTGCTCCCTGCGCTGCCCCCATCCCCTCCAATGTAGAAGTGTGAGATTACTTTCGAATCTGTGTTGTTCAATTCACATGGCGCATCTCCCACACGCTGACCATCGACGTACGCGGAGCCCTGGGAGCCGTTCCGTAGCACAATGGCCACCTGGTGTGTTGTCTCTGGCTCCGAATTACTGCGGAGCTCCTTGGTCGTTTCGTCACCGCACAGCAAATGCCACTTCCCCTCTTTGTCGTACGACAGTCCCAGGAGCACAGTCTTCTTGTTGTCATTCATCGTCGCACCCATCAATGGAATGGGGGTATCTCCCTTCGGCTCACCGTGGACGGACAACGTCGCCACAAGAGTGAAGTTGTAGTTCGCAAAGTGGTACAGCTGATTCTCCCCCTGACTGCCAACAGGCCACTCCGCCCACGCTCCATGGAACGTCACTCCATCCGCATACCCTGTTGCCACCCCATTCGTTCCTTTCTTTACTGTGGCGTCCACCCCGAGGTACTCGTCCTTCCATGTGTTACCAGAGAAGTTGCCGGACAAAAAGCCAACCAGCCCATCCGTGATCTTAACAGCGCTGCAGCCATTGCCAGTTGAGGGATTCTTCGGAGCAGTTGAAAGGCACAGCTTGGAGACACGGTCGTCCACTTCCTTCCAGGTCGCCAGCACCTTCTTCACCCTCTTCAGCTGTGCATTCAGAAGCACAGAGACCATGCCGAGTGATGAGTCCCCATCGCCCTTCTTCTTCTCGTACAGTGCAATCAACCTCTCATTATTATTATTTCCACTTCCAGCACTTTTGTACAGCAGGGAGCTGGCGGCAACGTCATCACCGGACACCGGCCCAATATCAACAATGTGCGTATTGTCCGTCAGCCAAAGATGGAGTTCACGCTTTTCTTTTCTCCATTCTTTGAATACACCGGCAGAGTAACGAGCATCACGTCCCTGTTCTCAATCGTCGCTGTGCTGAAACCGCTTCCAACGCCTTCTCATTTCCCTTGTGTTTGTTGCCCCACACGCGCGAGAGTGTCCCGAGCGCCTCCGTCCACGACGCCCCCTTGTCAACGGACTCGTACACCCTGCGGCGGCCGTCATCGCACGCAGTCATCATCATGAGTTTTCCCTTCCACTCCACGACGGAGGGATCACCGCAGCCACCGTCAGACATCCCCTTCGACAGCGTCCAACTCGCAGTACTCAAGGTTTATATGAACAGTGAGACGGTCTTTCCACCCTTTTCCGATTCACCCTTCTTCGTCGTGCCTTCCACTGGCAGCACAAGCGTTCCGTCATCCGTCTGAACACCCGATCCACCGCCTGCATCCAGCTGCATCAAGGAATCCCGTTCGGCCTCAGGGAAAGTGCCGGCCAGTCGCTGGTTCTTATTCCATTGGATTTTTTTATTACTGCCACTTTCTTCAGAACTGACTTCCCCCTCCACCAGCAAAAGTACCCAGTCACCTGCACCCCTCTCCTGCGGATTAGTAACAGCTGTCCGGCTGTATTTTCCAACAAGCATGTAAATATCGCTTCCATTCACAACTGTTCTTGGTCGGCTCACATCTACTTTCTTACTGTGTGGGGACGTGCCTTCCTCCAGTACTTGCGTATACTTTTTGGCCTCATTCATTACTTCCACCGGTGCGCTATCCTTTGTTTCCGTGAGAAGTTGGGATGCAATGCCAGTAAAGATATTGGATGCTTCACCTCTTTCCTTGCACTGCGCCTGGGCGACCACAAACACGTCGGTCCCCACCTTCAGGATGCTGGGAACGCCCAACGAGTCCACAGTTTCCTTATCATCAGTGACGCCTCTCCATTCAAAATTTGGATCCGCCACTGAATCGCTGTTCTCCACAGCGGCTGCAGCTCCACAGGTGGCGCAGCAAACAATCACGACAAGGAGGAGCGGCACCGCAGAATGGAAGAGATGTCGGGACATGTTGGGCCTCGGCGGCTCACTCTCTCTTCGTTTCCTCCTCCTTCCGCTGGATCCGGTCACGCCGCGACGGTTGTGTGTGCGGGGTGCCTTCACTGCAGCAACACGTGAGAGCATATATGTGTGTGTGCTGTTGGTCCTTCAGAGCCCTCGAATCTCACAGTAGCGATTCGCACTTGATGTCTTAGCGTGACTGTGTGCTTTCAAGAAGTGGAGGGGACAGCGGCAGCTGCAATACATCAGACACGTTCGTGGAGAACAGAGCAGAGCACCCACGTGGAGAGCGGGACACAAGACAATCCGGAAGGAACAGCACAGAGGAGCATCGCCCGCACCAGCCCTCACACGCACACAGGCACCATCGCAGTGCTGTCAGTCCGCGGGTAAGAGGATTCGGCCCTCCAGAAAACAAACGCACACACCGCCACCGCCTCCAGTTCAATCCCATGGCCAACGGAACACGGCCACAGCCCCAACGCCAATGCACACCGAGCAAGCAATCACCCAAAGAGACACACGCGGAAGCGATCCCCATCCACCCATGACACGGCGCCTCAGTACATGCGGTCACACGGAGCACACTGTTTCCCCAATAGAACTTACTCTTCGTCCAT
>NW_919538.1:0-9870 GCF_000209065.1 Trypanosoma cruzi
TAGGGAAAAAGGCAAGAACAAATTTAAAAATGAAGCTCCGCAGGCCCTTTTCCGGATTTTGCCATAAAGCCTCCGGACGCCTCGCTTCCCCACATGTGGCGCGGAAACTGCGTCAGTAATTTTTCTTTTTTGCTGCGGCGCCCGCGCGCTCGGAGAGCCCACCCACCGCCCGCCCCGGCGCGGTGAAGAAGCGACTGGCGGCGCGCGGTGGCGGAAAAAAAAAAAAATAGTGGGAAGGGTACGGCACCCCGGGTTCCAGCGCCATCACTGATCGCCGTACTAACGAGGCCTGTGGCCGCTTAACTTCACAAATCGGACGGGATGTGGTGCACTCGGCCAAGTATGGTCGTACCCGGCGACGCGCCACGCGATGCGCAGCCGCCCGCCCGCCGGCGACAGGCAAGCCACGGAAGAGCCGCGGGAGATGATGAAAATAGAAAAAAAAACGGTAGGAAAAAAGGCAAGAACAAATTTAAAAATGAAGCTCCGCAGGCCCTTTTCCGGATTTTGCCATGAAGCCTCCGGACGCCTCGCTTCCCCACATGTGGCGCGGAAACTGCGTCAGTAATTTTTCTTTTTTGCTGCGGCGCCCGCGCGCTCGGAGAGCCCACCCACCGCCCGCCCCGGCGCGGTGAAGAAGCGACTGGCGGCGCGCGGTGGCGGAAAAAAAAAAAAATAGTGGGAAGGGTACGGCACCCCGGGTTCCAGCGCCATCACTGATCGCCGTACTAACGAGGCCTGTGGCCGCTTAACTTCACAAATCGGACGGGATGTGGTGCACTCGGCCAAGTATGGTCGTACCCGGCGACGCGCCACGCGATGCGCAGCCGCCCGCCCGCCGGCGACAGGCAAGCCACGGAAGAGCCGCGGGAGATGATGAAAATAGAAAAAAAAACGGTAGGAAAAAAGGCAAGAACAAATTTAAAAATGAAGCTCCGCAGGCCCTTTTCCGGATTTTGCCATGAAGCCTCCGGACGCCTCGCTTTCCCACATGTGGCGCGGAAACTGCGTCAGTAATTTTTCTTTTTTGCTGCGGCGCCCGCGCGCTCGGAGAGCCCACCCACCGCCCGCCCCGGCCCGGTGAAGAAGCGACAGGCGGCATCGCGAAAGCAAAAACAATTATAATGATTTTTCTACCTGATGATGCCGGCCACCTCAACCTAGTGCCAGGGTCTTGCGGTCTTCGCGAGAAGGAAAATAAGCATCTAGCGCCCTTCCTCGGAGTGCGTGGATGTGTAATACGCCGCTCAAACGGGTCGGAAGGGCACCAGATGGAGCCATGTACATGGCTGCCCGCGGAGCGGTATTTCCATCCGCTGCTGAATTCCATCGGCACTTATCAGCGCTATACACACCGTTTGCGTTCCATATGTGACGCGCAACGACAAAAGCTACTGCTAAACGGAGACATTGAGCAGCACCCAGGCCCCATAGCAGTACTCCAGATGAACGTTTCTTGCCTCACGCCGTCAAAACTCGCAACATTAATGGCGCAAGGAGCAGACATAATAGCCATCCAGGAAACTTGGAAGTCGTCGGAGCAGATCGCCAGCATGCATACTGGAGATTATGTGCTCCACGCGCAGTCGCGCATCGGCAAGGGAGGCGGTGTGGCAGTGCTGGTGCGGAAAACTCTCCGCTCCAAGCGTATACCTCTCACCATCCCTCAGCGTGACACCAGCCTTGAAGTGGTGGTGGTCCAGGTTGCTCTGGACCAGAACCGTGATCTTATTGTAGCGAATGCCTATATGAGACCACCACCGCAAGTAACGCAATCCTTCAGGCGGTTAGTAAACTGCCTTCCAGCCTCGTCGCCGCTCCTGCTGTGTGGGGATTTCAACATGCATCACCCACAGTGGGAGCCATTCTTGGAGTCTTCTCCAACCGAGGTTGCTGCAGAATTTTTAGAACTGTGCACGGATGCGGGACTCACCTTGGTTAACACCCCTGGTGAGATCACGTATGCTCGTGGCACAAGAGAACGATCCTGTATCGATCTGGCATGGTCAAAGCATTTGACTGTGTCAGATTGGTCAGCTTCTGTGTCGCCGCTTAGTGATCATTATATGCTAACATTCACGCTGCATCAGGCATTTAAGGATATCATACCTTCGGCACCCCCTTCGGCACCTAAGACATTCTACAGTTGGGGGAAGTGCAAATGGGATTTATTCATCAAGGACTTCGACGCACAACTTCCGGCATATGACTATAAAAAGCAGTCCACCGGCATTAAAGCTTTCACGAGAGCGCTTATTACTTCTTATCGACGACATTGCCCCCGCGGCATGCACAAGGATGGTCCCAGGCTTTGGGACGACACTCTCATGGAGGCAGAGCGGATCGCTACCGACAGCAAGGCCCGCTATCTACAGTTGCCGACGCCCGACCGTGAGGCAGAAATGCAACGGACAAGGAGTCAATTCTTCCTCCTACTCCGAGAGCGCCTGCGCAACACTTATCCACGTCGCATCAGCAAGTTAAATCCAGGTGAACCACTCGCATGGAAATACATTTCCGGACGAAAAAAGGCATCACTTCCATCTCCCACATCGATTTTATTGGGAGACGGTCAACACACTTACAAAACAGCAAGGAGAGCAGCGAATGCTCTCAATCGCATCTTTTTCCATTTCACCCCGCTCACAAGGCAGTTAGGTTTTCCAAAGGCATCAACAGACAGAACCCATCTTTGGGCATTATTTCCTCTTCCATTTTTAGGCAGCAGAACAACTACGAGTCTGCCGCCTCATTTACTTCATTTTCTTCTACTTCTTCTAGCTCTGAGCCGCAGAACAACAGCGAGTCTGCCGCTACATCTAGCTTAGTTTCTTCTACCTCTCTTATCTCTTGTATTTCTGAGCCGCAGAACAACTACGAGTCTGCCGCTACATCTAATTCAGTTTTTTCATTCTCATCTAATTCAGAGCCACAGGATAACAACGAAGCTGCCACCACATCTGGTTTAGTTGCTCATCTTCACTCCCCTCTTGATGCACCTTTTTATCGTACGGAACTGCTTGCTGCGCTACGTAATACGCCGTATGGCAAGGCCCCCGGACCGGATGAAGTCTACAGTGAGGCACTGCGACATATTTCGTCAAAGGGTCTTCGATTTCTTCTTCGTTGCATTAACCACAGCTGGACGACAGGTACTATCCCGGCTGAGTGGAGACGCGCTACCATCGTCCCACTCTTAAAACCCGGCAAGTTGCCGGAACTGCTTGAGTCATATCGACCCATCAGCCTTACTTCCATTGTGAGTAAGGTTGCTGAGAAAATGGTACTGAAGAGATTGCTTTGGGTGTGGACGCCTCACACCCCCACCAGTATGCATATCGTAGTGTGCGTACCACGATGATGCAGCTGGCACACCTGATACACGAAGTGGAGCATAATAGAAATCATTAATTTCAAGTGAATCTTCCCAAGAAGAGCGGTATTGGTAATCAACTCCACTACAGACCCCATCGGACTCTGCTGGTGTTGGTTGATTTCAGCAAGGCCTTTGACTCCATGGATCATCGAGTCCTCAGTCGCTTGCTAGCTAATATTCCGGGGGTGAATTGCAGAAGGTGGCTTAGAAACTTTCTATGTGGTCGCTACGCGAAGACACGAGTTGGTAACAGAAACAGCGATCGGCGTCCCATGCTGCGAGGAGTTCCTCAGGGGTCCGTACTGGGACCATATTTGTTCTCCCTTTACGTACACCCACTTCTCAATCTGCTGAACAGCTTTGCGGGTGTCACAGCAGACATGTATGCGGACGACCTCTCTATTATCGTTAAGGGGTAGTCCCGGGAAGACGCCATTCCCAGTGCCAACATGGTTCTTGAAAAACTGCATGCGTGGAGTCAGGAAAATGGCCTGGCCATTAACCCGTCAAAGTGTGAAGCCGCTTGGTTCACACTCTCCACGCACACGGAGTCAGATTATGATCGTGAAGGAAAGTGGCCCCTGGTAGTGGCTGGATGTAAAATCCCAGTCATGACCATGGGGGCATCGCGAACTACGAAGCTTCTTGGCATGGATCTCGATCCGCGACTGACGCTAAATGTGGCGGCCTCCAAGCAATGCGCTGCCACTTCGCAGCGGATATCGCATCTACGCCGCATAGCGCATAAAGAGGCGGGACCATCTCCACATGACCTACGCACGTTCGTCATTGGATATGGTGCTTCCAAATTACGCTATGGCAGTGAGCTCATAAGGGCAGTAGCGACGGATTCAGCGAAGAATGAGATGCAGAAGACGTATGCAACCCTGGCACGCATTGTCAGCGGAGTTCCGAGCACTGTTGACCCGGAATCCCCACTTCTAGAGGCTAATATGCCGCCGCTCCATGTCCTCTGCCTGCGCGCACGGCTCTCCGTATTTGAGAACACACGCGCTTGCCAGATGGACTGGATGCGGAGACCCCCGCCTGAGCCACCGCCTCGCGCAGGTTTCCGCATCTCGCCATTATCTCGGGACGAGCTATATGCCTTCGTAGACGCATACACAAAGGACTATGGCATCACCCAGAGCTCACCACGCGAAGAGCGGTTCTTTCGCAGCTCCATTCCTCCCTGGTTTGCGGCCTCCGCACACCGGGTCACCATTGGAGTGGAACTTCCGATAGACCACTCAATAACTGACGAGGAAGAGCTGACAAGGGAAAAGCGCAGAGTCAGCGAAGAGGCTCTAGCGCTGCACAGCCATCGTTCGTGGATACTCGCGACGGGTGGCGGTGTCGACGTTCCCAAGTCAGCCGGGGTTGGAATACTGATCTCATCCCTCAATTCATCGGAGATAATAGAAAAGGCCAGTATAAACTGCGGTGCACGCCCATGCAGCTACAGGACGGAATCCCGTGCACTGCTTCTAGCCCTGGAGAAGCTGATTATCCCTCTTATCCGACACAGGCATAAAACCCTGCTTGTGGTTACAGACAGTCAGTCTCTTCTTGCGGCTTTAAATAAGGGCCCGCTCAGTCAGACAGACTGGACGGAGGATCAGATCTGGCAACGTCTCTTAACACTGACGTGTGCTGGCTGGTCTGTGCACCTGCAGTTTTGTTACGGACATTGTGGAATACATGCTAACGAGCTTGCAGATCAGTATGCGACGCAGACTATGGCAACCGGACAATACACGGAGCAAGGAATTGCACCTTTATGGCATACGGATCTGCTGACATGTTTTACTACCCAGCTCACCAACAAGTGGCGTAGTACGATTCGTCAAGACACTCATCGCTACTTGCTTTGCGGCACAAGGCCATCAGATCTCAGCGGTAAGGACCTGATCACTCAGGAAGTTCTTCACCGTCAAGAGCTGGTTCACCTCGCAAGGGCAAGGTGCGGGGAATCTGAGCTCTGGGGCCGATTATACTGGGCTGTGAGAGATTGCACAAATCAATGCCGTTTCTGCAACATCTCACCGGAACAGTCTGCATATATGCGCTCTAACAACGATCCAACTGCACCGGGGACGGACACTGTTTCCCCATCGGCAAGGGATGAAGACGTCTCTCCAGTAAGGAGACGAACCGTCACACGCCGTCGGAAGGAGAAATGTCCGCACTGTGATTCTACATTGACGGGATTCTCGAATCTCGTCAGTCACTGTCGGTCATTTCATCCGGAACATCCTCCACCGCTTCCCGAGCTCAAATGCGATTTCTGTGACATGGTTTTCCCCACACGGAGAAGTACCGCACAGCACAGAAGTCGCTGCGCACACAACCCAGACGCCACACGACATCTAAACAGCAGTGCCAGGAGGCGATCTCTGCTACCGCAGGATCAGCCAGCTTCCAAAAGCACGCCAATTGGCCCACAGGAAACCTTGCACCATCTGCTTCTAGAATATCCAGGCACCTTGGCTGTGCGCCAAAGATTGGGCATTGAACAGGACCTTCGCCACGGAAAGTTCTCTCAATGGCAGTTGCTTCATAGCAGGAAACTTTTGTCGTTACTCGGCCACCTCTTCGGCACTCAGATGGCATTGTATAGCTAGACGCGCTGGTAAGAGTAGAGAAAAAAAAAAAAAAAAAACCTGAGTGTTCACAGGCGATATTGCCCTGGACTCAAGTTCCGTCAATTGAAACCCATCGTTGTCCTTCACTGCATTCCTTCACCATCGCATGCAGGCAAGGGTACTCGTCGTTCCACGGGTCATCACTGGCCGCATCGGAAAAAACAGCCACCAGACACGCCGTGGGTGTAGACAAGCTGGAGAAGAAAGTGTCCTTTTGCGCCCAAGTACTGAGGATGGACTTGATTGCACTCAGTTCCTCCGTCAGTCGGGAAAGTGAGATGACACAGCCCTCACCGTTGCCCCTCCGTCGTAAAAGATGCAAATTGCCATCCGAGTACAGCAGGGTGCTGGCGAGCATACAATCCGCAGCTTTGTCCACGGCAACCGGTCCAAGAGAAAAAGTGCGGTTGTTGTCCGTGATCCAAAGGCAGAACGCAGTGGCCCTCTTCTTCCCCGAGGAGTTCCCTCCCTGAGTGCACAGCATGACCTTCCTTTCCTCAATGGTCGCGGTGATGAGGGCATCCACACGCGGGCTTTCCTTCTGAGGGACTCCTGAACGTGCGTTGGCCCACACGCGCGAGAGTGTCCCGATGGCCTCCGTCCACGCTGTCCCCATGTCACGCGACTCGTACACCCTCTGGCCATTCTCGCAGTCAACAATCATGAGAAGTGATCCCTCCCATCCGGTGACGCGGGGGTTAAGGCATTCCGCAGGGGACATGCCCTCACAGAGCGCCCAGGCACTGCCGCTGTCCGTCGAGCAAATGATCATGGAGCAAACGTCTTCTGCCTTACTCTTCGCCATCAGAGGAAACACAAGCGTGCCATCCTCCATCACAACACCTGCGCCACCAGAAGCAATGAACTCCGTCCAGTCACCTTCGTGAGAAGCTAAAGAGATCCGTTTCGGGAGTGGTTCGGGGTCGCCACATTCGATCCCTCCACTCTGCTTGCCACCCGTGGGATTCGTGACATCACCCACAACCAGTTTCGGCTCCAAGCCGCCCTCTCTCCAACACCCACCTTCGTAGGGCACATCAGAGCCTCCCGCAAGAGGAAACACTCCGTTGCCCTTCGTGATTGTTGTGGGGCGGAGCACAACACCCAAACTCTCCTTTCCCTCCGCTGCACCAACCACAGTGTGTGCCCTCCATGTATCCTTTTATTGACCTCACCAACAAGAGTGGACCAATCCCACGCAGAGTCGATGCACCCCGCAACCATGTCAGAAGAAAAGGGCTTGCTTAATTGACCACCTTGATATTCGGCATCCATGTGATCTTCGGCGAAAGCAGCAATTACTCCACCAGCACTGATGAGAGAGGGTGAAGCAAACGAATCCCTCGTCGTAACTGGAACAATCCCATCCTTCGGCTGCACCAGCGTCGTCTGCGCCACAAATAGATCGACTCCCTGCGGCAACTCAACATTTATTAAACCACTCATCGCACCATCAATGGGATTCCCCTTCCGCTCGGTGACAGGCGTGGGACTTATTTCGGATGGTGTCGGAGCCACATTGATATTATAAACGTAAGCAAACCCAGGCTTCGTCTCGGAAGTGTTGGTCTCCGTGTTGGATGCGGGACTCGGATCGACGTTATTGGGTGCGTCAGCCGCAGCAGACTGTTGTGCACCCTCGTTCTGACGTGACGGCTCAGCATTAACTTGCGGCGCAGTTGTCCCACCAGATTTTGTGTCATCCTTCCCTTCACGGGGTGGCGGCAACTGAAAGATGCCTGTCTGGTCAGCATCGCTGCTCCGTGAAGGGAAGGATGGATGGTTCCATCGGGAGAAATTTGACGCCACCACAATTCATAAGGGCCGGTGTATTTATGTGTCGTCACATTCATCGTGAAGGCAACGGTGGCCCCTTCCTACTTCCTTGCACAGCTGGCAGCACAGTTGCTACATGTGTGCACCGCATTGGCCACATGGCACACAGCACCCAGCTCACCATTCCTGCCATGCATGCGCACATCAAAGCCACTGAAAGTATAATTCTCATGCTGAGCCTCAGCACCGGCAGCAGAACGCTTCTTCCACACACACAGACACACGCACGCGATAGCTCAGGCTGCCGTCACTCGGTGCACACAACACATCCACCGCGCGCATCACACCCGCAGGAAAAGAGACGCGGGGTGCGCACTCCCTCTCTCCTCCTTCTCTTCATGGCCGCGGAAGAAGAGAACAGCCGCCACACGCAAATGCCAGCATGCACTACAAAAGAAGCATCCAAATCCACTGCAATGTGCATCCTGTGCGTGTGTGTGGTTGTGTGTGCCTGCAGACACACGAAGCAAAGAAGTAAAAACAGGAGCAGAGCATGTGAAGGGACGCACAAACAAAAATGTACAGCAGAAGCGCATGGCAGAAATAAAGAGAAAAAGACCGCTCAGGCTCACAATATTGCACTGCAGACAAAGCAGCGGCCATTTATTAAAAAAATTATTAAAATTAAAAAATAAAAAAATCATCTTTACCTTTCCACACCTCACACTTTGGAAAGAAGAAAAAAAAGAAAAAAAAAAAAAAGAAAAGAAAAACCACACAAAAAGCACCTAACTACCATCTTGCTCCAGAAATTGTCTGCATATTTTGTCCAAATTAAAAATTAAAAAGATATTTAAATGTCTTTCAACCGTCCGACCCTCCATGTGTCCGCACATCGTTTATACTTCATGGGGTCATCTGCGTGTTGCTGCTCCCCTCAGCCCTCTCATCGGCGTGTGAGTGCGGCCCGCAGAGCACAGTCACTCGTGTGTGTGGGGACTGAGAGAAGCACGCAGACATGACGGGAGTCGCGTCACTCCATCGGGAGAGTGAGCGCAGCAAAAAAAAAAATCATCAGGAGGGAGAGAAATGCTCACAAGGCCGACACCGAAGGGACTGCCGGCGCGAGAAATGAACAATAAAAGCAAAAGCAGAAGAAAAGAAAAACACGGCGGCAGGGTGTGGCTGTGTGTGTGGCGCTGCGGGTGTCTGCCCGCCCTGGCCGCAAAAAAGAAAAAAAGACAAGAGGGAAAGAAATGTGTGCTCCGCCCCACAGGCCCTCGTCGCACGCCCACACGTCACGGCTCCCTCAGCGCGCCGTTCGTCGCGGCCCCTCCTCATGCGTGCAGCAGGCGAGGCGCACAGGGCCATCGTCATGAGCGTGTCGGTGGGTGTGCGAGTGGAGCAGTTGGGCGGGAAACACGCGGCACCCCTCACAGGAAGAGTGCGGCAAAAAACAATTAAAGAGGGAAGAGTGGAAAAGAAAAAACGTCCATAGTGATTGCCCCAAAAGCAAAAAAGAGGGATGGAGAAATAAAAGGAAAAAAATTAGGAAGAGAACAAAACAAAAAGCCGAAGCGTGGGACGACCAGCGCACACACTCTCATTGCTCCCGTAAAGCAAAACACACACACAGGGAGAGAGAGAGAGGTCGCCCACTCAATGCAATGAAAACAAAACAGAAACAGTTACGGTGCTCCGCCCATGCAGCCAGGCAGGACGGCAGCGGTGCGTGTCGTGCAAAAGAGAACACCAACGGGCCTGCATGGGTGTGCATGCAATATATACAATGGGCACATTATGTGTGTGCTTCGTGGGGTGAGGTGAGGGCGAGAGTCCATGCAAGGGGACACACACACAGAGAGTGAGTGAATGACGAGTGTGTGTGCGGGCGGTGCATGGCTCTCTCTCCCTCACTCTCATGCGGCCACCACCGCAGCAGCAGCCGCACACGCAACAAGAAAAAGCAAAAGAGGGGAGGTGGTGTGGGAGACCGCGGTGCTGCCGTCACTGTCGCCAGGTTTGGTCATTTTATTCATGCTGATATTTTTAAATGCGGCCGTGTTTTCATCA
>NW_919539.1:0-9870 GCF_000209065.1 Trypanosoma cruzi
AATAACAAAAGAAAAAAACGTAGCAAAATAAAAGTAACAAAAACAACAACAACAAAAAAAACCAGTGTCACAATGGAGACTGTGAACCGCCACGCTACGCGACAGCACCAAAGTACTCCTTGGACTTTTCGGGATCCGGCTTCATCGTCTTGTCACCGGGCTTCCAGTTGGCGGGGCACACCTCGCCATGCTTCTCCACGAACTGGAACGCCTTCACAAGGCGAAGGGCCTCGTCCACGTCGCGGCCAACGGGGAGGTCGTTGACGGTGATCTGCCGCAGGTTCTGCTTCGGGTCGATGATGAAAAGGCCACGGTACGCCACGCCATCCTCCTCCTTCAGCACACCATACGACTTCATGATGCACTTGGTCTTGTCGGCAAGAATGGGGATGTTCATCTGGCCAAGTCCGCCACGCTTGCGCTCAATGCTTGTCCAGGCCAGATGGGAGTACTCGCTGTCCATGGAGCAGGCAAGCACCTCGCAGCCAATGTCAGAGAACTCCTTCACACGGTCCGAGAATTGGCAGATCTCTGTGGGGCAGACGAAGGTGAAGTCCATCGGGTAGAAGAAGAGCACCAGCCACTTGCCCTTGTAGGAGGTGAGAGCCACCTTCTTGAAGGTGCCGTTGGGCATCAGCGCCGTCTCATTGAAGTCGGGCGCCGGGTGGTTGAGCTTTGCGTCTCCGCAGGACATTGTCTTGGAAAAATAAAAGGTTGGTTTTTGTGTTGCTTATTGTGGTTACTGAGTAGTATCTGGCAATTGCGCGGCAAAAACAACAACAGATAACATGAGAGAATAAAGACAGAGAGAACAGAGTGGTGCTGACGCGCGTCAGTGTCTCCGTCAAAAACGGCAGTGGGAGAGCTCTTCACCCATTCTTCATCGGGCTTCGTGGCCGTGTGGGTCTGCAGCCACAGCGAAGCGACAGGGGGAGAAGACACGATGAGAAAAGAGGCACATGAAGCGGACATAGCCGGTTGTGTGTGTGCGTGCGTGTGTCCTCCTTCATCTGCGTCTTATTTTTTTTCTCCTTCTATTTTCTTTCCCTCTTCCTTTCCTTTTTCTTTTTTCTTCAAGATTAACTTTTTTTTTTTTTTTTTACTTCTTTTACGTTTTTATTTGAGAATATTTTCTCCTTCTCTCTTCTTCTTTTTTTTTTTTTTTCATGTTTCCTCTTCCTGTTGCTTAATAAATTCTTGTTAATCCGCCCCACACTTCTTAAGCCGCCTCTTTACGGAGGGGTAAAAAGGTTCTGGTGAAAGAAACTAGTCAAAACATCTTCTCTTTCCTCCTTTCCGTGCACCTCCATGTTTTTTTTTTTTTTTTTCTCTTTTTTTTAAATTTTTATTTCAATTTGTCTTCTCTTGTAGTCCTCTTCTTTGGCTGTGTGTCGTTAAAATAAATAAATAAAAATATATATGTATATATATTGTTGTTATTACTTCTTGTCATTTCTCCCTCACTCCTCGCACTTGTTGTGTTTTTTATGCGGTTATTGACGGCAGACATGCATGCATGCATGTCAGAGTCTGTAAGGTATGGGGGATGCACACACACACACACACGCACACGCACACATTGGCGCGGTGACAAACAGGAAAGGCTGGGCCTGTAAACATATACAAATATATATTTATATGTATATATATATATTTACATTAGAAAATTACTTTTTTTTTTTTTTTTCTTCTTTTCCTTCTCTGCTGGCCTTACATGTCTACTGCTGTTTGCATTCCTGCTTCCCTTTACCGCCACGGCCACCACGGCCACCACGGCCACCACTACCACCTGCACCGCCACGGCCCTTTCCACCGTGTTGGATGAGCCGCGGCTGCGTGTTTGGCGCGTCTTCATCCTCTTCATCATCATCGTTCTCGTCCTCGTCCTCGTCGTCGTCATCGCCACCAAATTGAATTTGAATTTGATTATGTAATGCCTGCGCTGTCTGATCAACCGACTTCCCTGTGTAGAAGAATGCGGCCTTTGGCACAATCTCCTCCATCAACAACTGCCCCACCTCAATGTGTAGTTCAGCTTCTGCCTCCTCTTCATCATCGTCATCATCATCGTCCTCCTTATCCCCTTTCTTACCCGCATCCCCGCTATGCTTGCCGTCCTTACCGTTGTCGTCGTCGTGATCATCGTCCTCGTCGTCATCTTCGTCCCTGCATGGATCGGTAAAGAGGGTAAAGAAAGACGGGCACTTCTCCTCCTGTGTCACCACGCGGATGCTCTTACTCTTCTTGTGACGTTGCTTCTTCTTCTTCAAAATGACAGTGAGATTCTTTTCCGGTGACTTCCACTCAACGGGAGTGGCTTTCATGGAGTCAATCTCAAACTCCCCGCTATCCTCATTAAAAGACATGCGGTACGTCTTGCTGAGCACCGTGTTTGTAAAATATTCATTCGGGGCAAAATGGAAGTTCAAACGAACGCCCTTCTGCGGATCATCCTCCACGTACTCCATTACAATGTCCTGCAAAAAACTAAGGGCGTGGCGGTCACGTTCCGTGATCATAGACTCCACCACCTCCGCGTTGCACATTGCGGTCAGCCAAAAGTCCGGAATGCCTCCATCTGCGGCGGTCGCGGCAACCTCAAGACGGCTCTTTTCTTCTTGCGGCGTAACCACCCGCACGGACTTGGCCGCCTTCTCGTCAGTACCCGCCGTTGCCCCCCGCGGCTGAGGTTTGCTCTTCCCTTCCTCGCCGTCTTCGTCGTCGGACGGGATCTCCTGCACACCGGAGGCCAGCGTCGTCGTCACCGCGGCGATCTCCTCCTCGGTCACATCGCGTAACCCGCGCACAATCGCGGCGCGCACGTCGTGGAGCCGCTGGGCGGCACGCAGATGGTCCATTTGAAGGATGGCAAGCTCCTCGCGAAACTTCGTGCGGGCCTTCTTGTATTCATCCAGTATGCCCTTCAGCGCATACACCTTGCGGCGCTCATGCACCGTCATCTCCTTCATGACGGCAACCAAGTCAAAGTCATCTTCAACCTCCTCTTCATCGTCGTGCTTCGCACCCTTCCCTCCTCCAAAGCTCACCGGGTCAAAAAATTTCGGCGGCAGTTGCTTCTTCTGCATGAATTCCCTTCTTCACCCCCTTAAGTTTTCCTTTTCTACCCTCAACCACTGCAGTGCATCCGTGGTAACACATGTGGTATATGTGTAAGTGCAAGGAAAGTAACGAAATAAAAAAAATAAAATGGAACAATTTCCTCAAAGTAAATTTCGTTGCAACAACACAACAATTGCGACTGAAGAACAGTGCGGCCACACAAACAACAAACAACAAATAAATTACAAAAACAACAACAACAGCAGCAAAAAAGTCCATACGTGAGAAAGAGACATCATAAAAAAAAAAAAAAAAAAAAAAAAAAAAAAAAAAGAAGGAACAACGTGAGTTTTTACGGATTTTCCACCTTCATGCGTTTGGTCACGGGCGCCATATTGCTAGACTTGTCATTATCCTCCTCTTTTTCCTCCTTCTTCGTATTCTCATTGCCATGCGTGCTATCCGTGGCATCAAATGCCGCCAAGATCGCTTGCAGGTTTTCGTTCGCGGTTTTCATGACTTTATTGACCTTTCCGACATCCAAGTTTGCTTTGGCTGCAAAGTTGGCGCAGATGGCCTCCGGGCTGTTCGTGCTGCCGATAACACTGTTGCGTGTGGTGTCCACAACGGTTGTTTTTTTCTCCCACTGAAAGCTGCGCGATGTGAGTGCAAGCAACAACGACATGATAATTTTGTCCACAACCCCCACCTCGCGGAGGGAATCGACTTGATGAAGCACCCCCAAAAGCCGCTTGCAGCGCGGCATGTAGAGTGACAGTTGCAGACTAAGTTTTCGAAGGTATATTGTAAGGAGGTTGTCCACATACATGGCCTTAAGTCGACGCTCTTCCTCCTCCATGTGTGTCTCCTTGACGATTTCTGCCCGCCGATACTCGACATCGCCAAGTGCGGCGTCAAGATGGCGCAGCTCCGCAAGTGGCACGGGGTGACTCATCTGTTCGGCCGCAATCATGAAGCAGGCCGCTGCAACATCCTGTTGCTTCTCAATTCGCTGACCACGTGCCCGTCGGCCACCCACAAACCGCCTCGCTAACTCAACCGCACGGCCAATCACCTGCTCTGGCAGCGCCGACTTCTTCTGCAGGCCTCGGATACAGTTAATCATGGCCGGATGGAGTATGATTTTGGCCGTCGTGTCCCCACCGGGTGTTTTCGATGCCGAGGACGACAAGGAGAGAGCATTAAGCGTAGACACACTCGTATCTTCACGCTTGCGATGCCGGTCAACATCATCATATGTGGCGTCCTTGTCGTATCGCGTGGAGACGCTCTCTTCAAGTCCCATAGCCACAACAATGGCACACTCCGTGCATGCCACTTCACCAAGCACGTCGTCCGTCTCCAGGCTATCGATGGCGCCGCAGTGGGGGCAGTTCTTCCCCAAAAAGTCCGCCGTAGTTGCCATTTTTTTTTTTTTGTTGTTGTTCCCCGCAGCTGTCCAGGTACGCCCCTCTTCTTCCGTCACCTCCTTCGTTCCGGTGGCTGCGGGATTTTTGTTGACTCCCCAGTTGGAGCTCTCAGAGACGCCTCCTCCCTAAAAAAGCAAATTCCCACACCCTACATTTAAATAATAATAATAATATTTTGGTTAAATGGGAACAAAAGCAGATGAAAGTAAAATAGAGAGTGACGGCAAACCAGCAACAACAACAATAAAGTAGTCAAAGGGATGCCGCTGAGCCAAATGACATTTTGTGGAACTTCCCTTCAGCGGAGCCACCCTCCTTTAAGATGTATATATTCGTCATTCGTCGTGTGTTTCCCTCACGGCCCCGCGAGAAGCAAAAGAGACAAAAAAAAAATAAATAAATCTCGACACATCTACGCCACCAGAATGAAACAGCGAAATAAAAGGGCACGTGCCAACCTTTCTTCCCGAAAGAGGGCAAAACGAGCTGTCTCCTCATCACGTTTTAAGGGCATTGACGTCTCAGAACGCAGGGCCGGCACTTCTTCTTCTTTTTCTCCCTCTTCTTCCTTCTTTTTCGCTTCATCCATCAACACTTGCGGCACGTCAGCCTTCAGCTCCATCGTGGGGAATTGGTCGCCTTCTGCGGAACCACTGCATGCCTGCTTCGTCCAGGTTTGATCGGCGTCATGAGAGCCAATAGTTGCAACTTTTTTCTTGTCATCATCCACAGACGGAGACACCTCTTTCTCCTCCAAGGCGCACAGAGCAACATCTCCCTTGGAAACAGTGACTTCGCTCCGCGTTTGTGGTTCGTTTTCATGCGGTTTCTCTTCATGGTGCGTGATATCCGTTTCTTTCTTTTCCTCAGGTGCCTTCTCAAGGCAGAGCACGTCGCCAAGACGTCTTTGTCGTGGGGCACGAATTTTACTCGTTTTTGTAGACGCTCTTAGCCGAAGGCGTTTGCTGCTATCTTCATGGCTCGTAGGGGTTTTTTCTAAGGCGCCCTGTTCTTTTTTCGCCAGGTCATCATCACGGCCAGTTTGGGTGGACGGGGGCGACATGTCCTCCAAGACATCGTCCCATCCCTCTTTCTTTTCCGTGATGGATGGAGACGTTTTAAGGGCAGATGTTATCACTGGGGGAGACGTCCTGGGAAAATGTTCCATGCGTTCTCCTTCGTTCTCCCCCTTATCCTCTTCTCGTTCCTGTTTTAACGGCGCAATGGCCGTAAATACGTTGGAAGTGTCGTTCTTGGCACTCGCGGTTGGTGGTGGAGCCACGGTGGTTATAATTTGCCTTTGCAGTCGTGAAAAGGCACCAAAGAGCGACTCGGAGGCATCCAACAATGCGTTAAACCCGCCAGCCTCCACAGACGTCGCTGTTGTGCTGTCCATTTGGATAAGTGGCGCCAGTGCATTCGCTGGCGGTAACGCCTCGACAGGTGGTGTTGCAGTTGCTTTTACTGCGGCTCGTGTTGCCGCAGGAGGAGGCGCCAATGACGACGATGATGTTGGCAGCGGCGATGGTGCTTGGATTTCTTTTCGTGGCGATGGCTGCCGCAAAAACACCGATCCCTTTTCTTCCGTCGCGGCAAGTTGGCGCTGCTGCCACTCAAGGCAGGTGTGCTGTCGGCTGCTCCGCCTCATCGTGTCCGCCCCCTTTTCATCACCCGCCTCCTCTTGACGCCTTTGCAGCTCCATCTCCCACTGCGCCTCCTCCTCGCGCCACGCCTCCTCCTCCAGCCGCGCCTCGTACCGCCGCTGCGCCATCATCTCCTCCCTCGCAAAGAGCTCATAAAAGGTGTCGCGATGCGCCTCCTCCTCCTCTACAAGAGAAAGACGTAGACTGTTCTCGGCGTCAAACACGGCGCACTGCTGGTTGGAGAGATCAACGAGTATTTTGTGCTCCACAAAGCAAACGGCCTCCACAGCAGACCGTGACTCCCGCTCTTGCAATAGAAGATAGCGGAGCTGCCTTTGAAAACACTCCATCGCATTCTTCCATAACACACGCACCCCACGTCGAAATGCCTCTTTCATCAGAGAAAAAAAATTAAAACCAAATGTCAATAAAATGTCCTCCTGTTCAATAACAAAGACAACAAACACACGCCGACGTTGTTCCTCCCGCAGCGCCAGATACAATGTTCCCAGAGCAGCACAAAAGGCGCTACTACCAATAAGGTTATCATACTCCTGCCTCAAGTGTCGCTGTAAACTTTGTCGTACATAAGCCTCCTCTTTAAAAAGAAGTTCGAGTTCCGTTGAAAACATTGATATGCCGCTTCCCATATCATCATTACTATCCATGTGAACTGTACTCCCTCCACGGGACGAGGAATGGCAAGCATCTTTTCGTACGGCTCTCAACAACGCTGCACTCACATTCCTTTGCTGCAGGGCCTCTTTCATGCGGGCCATATCCCTGACAACTTGTTGGTGCACTTCATTCCGATGGTACACATCCCCCTCCGCTTTCTCTTGATCGGGAAGAGAAAGACGATGTGAGAGCAGACGGAAAAGAAATTTCTTCTCCTGTCGGTGCAGCTTCGCCCACCGGGAGTGTGCCGCTTGACGAACACATTGAAGCATCTCACCTCGCACATCCTCTGAAACCGGCCTCTCCTCCTTTTCTCCACGTCCCAGTTCCGAATCCTCCATTAGGGCCAATGATTCATCGAGAAAAAGAAACAACACGGCGTGGGAGTACAGCGGTGCTGCCTTTTCAAAGGCAGAGATGACTAGCGCAAGATTCTCCGCCACATCGTTCAGATACACCTTGCTGTCCCACCACAGCGTGTCTCTTTTTAATTTTCCCAGAAGGGGTTTGGCGTCGTCCACTTCCGACGTCCTCGACGATAACAACCCCTCGTCTGCACGTTGTATCGCCAGTCGCATTTTGTGCAGGACATATGAACGTATTCTTCGCCGCATGACTTCCACGGCAACCACAAAGCGCGGTGGTTCATTGGAGATTACTTGCAAGGCCAAAAAGTACATTTCTGCCGGAGAGAAGGTAAAGGGTATGTCCTCGGTTGCCGCCTCACTCCCGCTGCGGGGTCCCTCAGACAGTGTGGTACACGACGCCTCAAAGGCGTTGAAAAGCAATGAAAGACACTGAACTTCAAGACAGTCCGCAACGTGCAGGTTAATCAATCGCCGTATTTCATGCAGCGTCTTTATCCAGACACGTTCAACACTTTCCGTCTCGTCCAGTGGCGGTCCCAGCACGGCGGCGCTCGGTAAAGTCGGAGAAACCGCAGTGGCGGCAAGTGCACACCCTACAGTTCCCTGTTGATCTCCCACCGCAGCGAACACTCGCGGGAACGTTGACAAAAAGACAGGCCGAAGAAATTCCAGCAGCAGGACGGCCCTGGGAACAGATTTCTGAAGCGTTGCCCCACTGCTTGCAAAAAGTGCTTCATAAAGCAGCTGCAGGAGATTGGGGTTAAAGGCAGCTGACTCGTCATTCTCCAGCACAAGTGTCCACAAAAAAAGGATAAACTTTTCACTGTTCGTGTCATCTGTGGGACTACAAACCCCCAAATCTGTGAGGGCGCCTCTCAGAAGAGACGCCGTGGAGGAGCCCAAGATATGGTGCATGGCCCGACTGATATTGCTACCGCCGCCTCCTGCATAGATGTCCCCGCTCGGAGGGGCTTCAGGAGACCTAAAATAATTTCTTCTTTGACGCTCGGTGAAACAGAGCGCTAAAAGAGGAACTTTCGCGGCGCACAACGCGTTCAGCACCTCTGCTGCCCGTTCCACTCGATCCCCACACAACCAACGCAACACTTGCGCCGCTCTTGAGACGAAGCGGTGCGACTCCTGCGTTTTTCCGCTCCTGTCAGCGGTGGCGAGGTGGAGGATGAGATACACCACCGGCAGGCCACCGGACATGGCAGTAAGCGGCCAGTCCTCAAGGAAACTGAAGTTCCATTCATGCAGAAATTCCAATAATGCCCCAAGCGTACCATCGGACTGCAGGCGTTCCTGGACGGCAAAGAAGACGATTTGACTTATGTCCACGTTCGGGGCAGAAGATGCTTCCGCGGCATCCTCACACGCCACAGCCACTTCCAAAAGAAGCTGCAAAAAAACAATAAAAGGATTTCGCACGTCATCATCTTTCCACACGGCAAACGATGCGATCTCGCGCAGCGAAAGATTGCCACGCATAAGAACCACCAGAGCATGCTGATATTTGGACGTATTTTGAGATCGACGTAAGTGCCTTAAGAGATCATCAAACGCGCGACCTCCGCCAGACTCACACGCAGCCATTTTTTCCCACTTCTGAACGACATCCTCCAGAAGAATTTCGCCCTCGCCCTCATCCTCACTACTAAGGGGGATATGATTCACCCAAGCAAAGAGCGCGGCTACCAGTGGTAACCACATATCACTTTGTCTTAATAGCCAATACATGCTACGTCGTTCATTGGGTGCGAGCAGAGAAACAAACGAATCTTCATCGCGTACTGCCGAATCGCGACGTCCCGGTAATAGTTTTTGAGTGTTGACAGCCCCAAGCACAAGAAACGTGATATCACGAAGGATGCTATTGTCGGCGTGTGCAATCCAATCCAGTTCCACAAGGAAAGTCAATAGAAAATGACGAAGAGCATTGGCCAATTCACGAACTTCCTGCGTGACGTTCACCTCCATAGACTGAGAAAGTTTCTCCAGAATTGACATCGTCACAACAGCACTTCTTCCCAAAGCCACGCTTCGCCATGCCTCATACATCACAGCTTCGGGAACCGTACCATCTAGCAGGGACTCGTGCAACATACCTTTACTGAGGCCATCGGCCTTCGACAGACTCTTGTTTCGCATGACGACAGAGCGAGCAAGACACGCAGCTAGTATTTCATTTGTCCCCAAATCATCATGGAGAGCGGTTTTCCCACCTTGTGGGCGTGTATATAGCCACTCAGAGGCCTGGATTTTCTTTCCATTATCGGAATTCTGCTTCTCCGAAGTTATTTCAAGAACATACGTCAAACGAGTCTTCTTCAACAATGTGTTCACACTTACAAAACAACGCAGTGCTCCATTCTTTGAGGCCGCAGGAGGTGAGGATGCAATGGAGGTAGGCAGCGTGTGATACCATGAGGTGGCATCCTCATCACTCATCGTGGCATTCATGACGGTGATGTTAGCATAACCATTTTCTGCAGTATTATCGGGGTACAACACCATGGAGGAAAGAGCCTTTCCAATGGGTAGTGGTGCGGTGCCAATCCAGCAGACAGTACGTGGGATTGGGAAACGACCATGTCGACTCTTTGCCCAAGGTACACCCGCAACAAGATACAAACCCTGTCGGCCGCTTTTGATAACATCCAACTCCGTACGAACATGACCTATGCCATC
>NW_919542.1:0-9896 GCF_000209065.1 Trypanosoma cruzi
CATCCGACATATGGAGAGCGCATTAAACCGGCTAGAACAACACAATGGCAACACGAGCACCCGTCACAGCCAAACCTTTTTCCGGTCACTTCACCGTCTCCTTAAACTTCTATCCGCTCTCTCTCTTTTTCCCCTGATTGGCTTTTAGAAACGGTCTGCTGCAAATTGAATTACACGCGCAAGGACGTAAACCCAAAAAAAATAGAAGGAAACAACACCATCAGCAAGAAGGGCAGAAAAACAAAATGAATACAAGGAAAAGCCTCAAGTGACATCAACCTGCAAATACACTTCTGGCGCAATTATAATTTCTTTGAAATGCTTGCTGCCGTGGGGCTGTTGCCGGTTGTGGCTGCCACGGTAACGTACGAGCCGCGCTGCCACGTGACCAAACGTATCAAAGGCTCCACTGGGTCTTTTGGTGGAACCATCGCGAACGTGGTCCACTCGTATGACTTGGTATGGGGCAACATGGACTGGCGCCAGCTTGCTTCGACAGACCACGAGTGAGCGGGCATGTCAACATTTACCAGCGCCACGGGGCACCGCAGACCACGGGGGGCATACGGCGTGCTTGCATCTGCTTGAGCTCTGGCGAGCGCCACGCCGCACACATACACGTAGGTGCTCGTTGCTTTGTTGGACCTGACAACTTTTCCTTCTTCAGGCACGACAGTTTCTGTCGCGGTTGTTGCGATTTTTCTTGCATGTTTATCCGTTCTTCTCCCAGCAGCCCGAAGCAAATTTTGGCATATGCGGACGGCGTCGTGAATCATTTGTGTTTTGAAAGGATTTAAAAAACAACGGGAGAGGCAAAAAGAGGTCCGAAATGCAAGTTAAAGGCCACGCATATATATGCAAGGACATTTTTGATGGTTGAATTTGCTAGATCCCACGCCGTTCACACAGCCAGTGGGAAAGGCGTTCATTGGCGGATTGATGTCGTTTCCGTTACGCAACATATGGGGCGCAGTGAAGAGAGGACGTTACTTTCTTATTATTGAGGAAACACAATGATATTTTGCATGAATAAGCGGGCTATAAGTGAGTTTGAAGCCAGCGGCATGCTCTCCGAGAACTCATAGCTACTCCGCAGCCGCACTGTGCCTGAACGGTAAGGGCACGCACACACTCACACACACACATGCAAACCTACAGAAAAAAAAACGAAATGCTACATTGAAGGTGTGGCCCACCGTAAGTGATGATGGCGTTTATTGTTTTGTAAATTTCTTTCATGACCCTTTTGTTCAATGCTAGGAATTTTGTTCTTTCCAACTTCTTAGACACTTTAAGAAAGGAAGAAAAAAAGCCCTACTCGCCACTGCGAATTTTGAAGACACTGAAAGGACCAACAACAGCACACACACTGCCCACACACACATATTTATATGCTCTCACGTGTTGCTGCTGTGAAGGCACCCCGCACACACAACCGTCGCCGTGTGACCGGATCCAGCGGAAGGAGGAGGGAAGGAAGAGAGAGTGAGCCGCAGAGGCCCCACATGTCCCGGCGTGTGTTTAATTCCGCGGTGCTGCTCCTACTTGTCGTGATGATGTGCTGCGGCACTGGTGGAGCTGCAGCCGTTGTGGAGGGTAAGTCCGGGGATGCGCAGCTGCTTCAATGGGTCGATATTTTTGTGTCGGAAAAGACGCAGGTGCTGTCGAAAGAGGGGTCTGAAACTGGTGTGAGGGATGCATTTGCTGTGCCTTCTCTTGTCAGTGCTGGTGGAGTAATGGCTGTCTTTGCTGAAGGCTTGTTCGTTTATAAAGTCCATGGAGAGGACTTGTTTGGGATTAAGCCTTACGAAATTGTGGCCGGGTACATCAAGGCTGCGGAGTCGTGGCCGTCCATTGTCGCCGAGGTCAATGCTGGTACATGGAGGGCACGCACCGTTATTGGCAGTAAGAATGACGATGATCGTTTGCGTTTTTTGTACGGGCCCACAGCAGTTGCAAAGGACAATAAGGTGTTTCTACTTGTGGGAAGCAGTACTACAAGATATGACAATGTTAAAGATACGTGGGTAAAAGATGGCTGGGACATTCAACTGGTTGAGGGTGTGGCCACGCAGTCCACGGACGGCGTGCAGAGTACACTGATCAACTGGGCTGAACCCAATTCGATTTTACAACAGATACCCAAACAAACTCAAGATCAGCTGATGCAACTTCTGACTGCTGGTGGTTCAGGCATTGTGATGCAGAATGACACGCTTGTGTTTCCCCTGACGGCGAATGGGAAAAATTACCCTTTCTCCATAATCACTTACTCGACGGACAACGGCAATACCTGGGTGTTCCCAGAGAGCATTTCTCCTTGGGAATGCTCTGATCCCCGCATCACCGAATGGGAGACGGGACAAATTCTCATGATCGTTCAGTGTAAAGATGACCAGAGTGTGCTCGAGTCGCGGGACATGGGGGCAACGTGGACGGAGGCTGTCAGGACACTCTCAGGCGTGTGGGTCAGGCCACAACCAGGAGTTCGTCTATACGAAATTTTTCGTGTGGGAGCCCTCATCACCGCGACCATTGAGGGCAGGAAGGTCATGCTGTACATTCAGAGAGGGTACACCTCGGGGGAGAAAGAGGCCAATGCGCTCTACCTTTGGGTCACGGACAACAACCGCACTTTTCATGTTGGACCGCTTTTTTTGGAGGATAATGTGAATGAGACGCTTGTCAACGCCCTGCTGTACTCGGATGGAAGTTTGCACCTTTTAAAGGAGGGGGGCATTAAAACAAGCAAAGCCGTTTCACTTGCCCGCCTGACTGAGGAGCTGAATACGATCAGGTCCGTCCTCAGCACTTGGGCACAGCTGGACGCCTTCTTCTCCAAGTCGTCCACACCCACGGCTGGTCTGGTTGGATTCCTGTCCGATGCAGCCAGTGGTGACACATGGACCGACGATTACCGCTGCGTGAATGCAACGGTGACGAAGGCAGCGAAGGTAAAAAATGGGTTCAACTTCACGGGGCCTGGATCCATGGCAACATGGCCCGTGAACAGCCGGGAGGATAATAATCAGTACGGCTTTGTGAACTACGATTTCACTGTTGTGGCGACGGTGACTATCCACCAGGTTCCGAAGGGGAGCACTCCTCTGCTGGGTGCGGGTCTGGGGGACAGCAAGGGCACGAGGTTCATTGGGTTGTCGTACAGCATGGATAAAACGTGGGAGACAGTGTTTGACGGGACAACAAAAACACAGATAAGCACTTGGGAGCCGGGGAGAGAATACCAGGTGGCGCTCATGCTGCAGGACGGCAACAAGGGCTCCGTGTACGTGGATGGTGAGCTTGTGGGGAGCCCGGAAACGATACCAACACCTGAGGCGCGTGGTGCTGAAATCTCACACTTCTACTTTGGGGGCGACGAGGGAGACAGCGACAGCAGCGTGACAGTGACGAACGTCTTTCTGTACAACCGCCCACTGAGTGACGATGAACTAAAAATGGTCAAGAAGAGCGACGGCAAAAAAGGTAATGGTGACGACTCCATGCGTGGGGGCGTGTCTCGGGTGCTCCTGCTGCTGCTGCTGCTGGGGCTGTGGGGCATTTTGGCCCTTTACTGAGGAATCGCAGTGAGGACTTCCTGCTTCCAGCGGGAACATATGCTTTTTTCCACGCACCCTCCAAAGTCAATGCCACTTTTTGCGTGGACGCACCCTTTATTATATATATATATATTTGACTACCCCTTTCTGCCCGCGTAATTTTTTATGTAAAGGCACACTTTCCCTCCCGGGAATTCGCCGCGGGGTATATGTTTTTTTTTTTTGTATATTTGTTTTTTCTTCTTTATATGGTGGGATATTTTGGGAATGGCAGGATGTATTTAGTGTTTCCGTTGGCCGATGAAACGTGCAGTGGGCATTGAGCTCCACGACGATGGTGCGACGAGAAAAAGGGAGGTTAGATGTAAAAAAAAAAACACGCACCGAGTGTCCCAATGAAATATAAGAGTTTTGTGGACACCAGGGGTGTGGCTGAACGGTCGAAGCAAATATATTTCCACTTCTGCAGAAAGAGTATACAAGTTTTTTTTTTTTTTTTTGCCACGTCACGATGGGAATTTTTTTTGTTTTATGTTTTAATGGTTGGGCAAAATTTGTCGAGAGGGATTTGAAAAAAATTTCTAACTTATTTTTATTTCGGCAAACGTATTGTGAGTTGCCGCTGGTTGGGTTGCCGTGCCATCTCGAGCCTTATTGGCCTTCTCCCTCCCTCTTTGTCCGTCCTGCGCCTCTGCCGCGTGTTTTTCTGCCCTTTCACGTGCGTGGCTCTCTTTTTTTTTTTTTTGCGTGTCTGGAGGCACACAACCGCACGGCGCACATTTTGCGTTGCAGTTGGTTGCTCCTCTTGCACTCGGTGCTTGCAGCTGCGTGTGGCAACTGCTTCACTCCGCGGACATGAAGAGAAGGAAAGAAGAGACAGTGGGAGTGCGCCGTGGCTCTCATCCTTTGTGGGAGTGTTGCACGGCGTTTGGCGGTATTGCTCTGAAATGCCGCACCATCACGCACGAGGACGTGGCACGGAGTGTCAGATCTCTTTTTGTGTCTGCTGCTGTGGGTGTGGGCGCGGCCGCGTCGGACTTGTCGGCACGATGGCCGCAGCGTGTGGCTGTCGCTCTGTTCTCTCGAGAGATATGCTACGACGCTTTTACGTGTGTGTTGTTTCGGGGACAATTTGCCGACGGCTGTGCGATTGCCGAATGGAGGGAGAGGTGTGGAGGGAAGTGCGTGATTGCAGCGGTCAGGAGTCGCGCTGGGCGTCTCGCCGCCGAGGGCATTGCCCGCCCATCCCAGCACCGCTCATGCCTGGCACCCTCTCTCTCTCACTGCAGCATCTTAGCCGACGCCGGTGGCACGCAGCGAGGCAGAGGAAGCCGACACCGCCACGAGTGCGACCGGAAGGAGACGCGTCTGCTGCTGCGTTCCGAGGGGAAACACCGTGTGGCACAGCGGCGTGCCCAAAACCCCCTCGCGGAGTCCGCACACGACACCGGGCAGTGGCCGCGGAGTGTTTGCGTCGTGGAGGACACCGCGGTGGAATCCCTCCTTCCCTCCGGGTGGACGGTGGGCTGATTTTCCTCTCGTTCTTACCCATGAGGTTTTTTTTTCTTTTTTAGTTTAAGAACTCTTGCTGTGTTGGGGCGCGGCTTTGGAAAACCCATCACTTTTGATGGCGGGACTGTGCTTCCGTTCGGTCCCTCCCTTTTACCGCATTGTCGCTTTTTAAATATTTTGTGATGACGAGTGGTGTTGCAGAAGACACGCTGAGGCGCTGGGCTTCATTATCGATTCATTTATCTGATTTTTTTTGTTTTTGTACCTGCTGCGGTTTGCGGTGTCTCTGATAGCCTTCCCGCATGGAGGGCTTCATTGGGGCGCTCGAGCCTTTTTGTGCGGACGGAAGGCCAAGGACGTTATCCATGCGTGGCCATTGCGCTGGAAGGAATCTTTTTTTTTACACATTGACGCGGAGCCATTCCTGCGCACCTTCTTTTTCTTTTTTACCTTTTTTCTTTCAGGAGATGCTCCCTTGGCTTTGCCTCCAACGGGGTATGCGCGGAGTTACACGCGCCTCAAAAACCGAAGCCAAAAGCCTTTTCGGAAAGGGTGCTTTATCTCTCTTCTCACATTAAATTTATTGTCCATTTTGATGTTTTGTTTTTGGAGTGGAGCCCCTACTTGGTGACGATCCCACGTATGGTTTGGTGTTTGTCCGACCAGGGCGGACTATATCCACTGCGTCGGGGAAAGGCTTCTGGTGGACCCAACGACACGGCAGCTGGGGGAAATAACGGGACGGTCGCTATCCCGTTGATGGTGGTCCCGCTGATGCTCGATCTGATGGACTTTCGGAGGATGATGTGCAACATCAGTGTGCCCATCCGGCTGTTGGTTTTGGTGCAGAACGGGCGGGAGGCGATGCTGTCGTTGTGCCTGCAGGAACTCGAGAGGGTCTATGGGAGGTCCGGACGCCTGGTTGTGAGTCGTCACCCGGAAGACATCGGGTACAGCGCTGCCGTGAACATCGTGTCACGACTTGCACTCTCGCTCCCGCACGAGGAAGTGCCTTTTGTTTTTTAAACAAGCGGCGACGTAATGTTTTCACCCGATCTTCTTCCCAACCTTCTACGCGATGTGCATGAAATGACGAGGCATGATGACGCTCGCATGGATGAGTTGGCGGCGGAGGTGGCGAATGAGCCGAGCGAGTCCAGTCCTGTTTTGCGACGGGGCTTGAGGGTGCTGCGCTCCACGGTGAACGATGGCCGATTGTCGACGTCTGCGCTGCTGCCTGACCGCATTCGTTATGCTTCTGTGAAGGAGCGTGAAAAGGCTTTTTCTAAGCATTACGGGCACTTCTGCGCGCATTACAAAGGCAATTGTTTTACATCTGTTATGTTGACACGCCTGGCGATCAGTACGGTGGGATATTTTGACGAGAACTTCTACCCAGCTTACGTGGAGGATGTCGAATACAGCCTGCGTCTCCGTTTGCTTGGAATCCAAGAGCGAAATGTCTTATGCGGCAAGTTTGTGCATCGCGGCAGCTCGAGTATTCGTTTCTCTAATGAAATGGAGCCACCGAACGCTCTCTGGTACCGTCGCGTCGGGTCTTTGATGACGAACCAACCATATGCCATGATGAAGTGGGGCCCTCAACGGGCGTGCAGTGGGTGCAAGAAGCCATATGACGGCATGGTCCCCCTAGACGTTTGAGTGAAGGATGAGGCACGCATACAGCGCATTCGGGCCTACGGGCATGATGAGGAGCAAGGGGTTACAAAGGTTGAGTACGACAGGACACTTTTGTACCCTTTCACGACTAAAGGAAGATGAACTGGCGCCAGTCGCATGTTTTTTGTTTTTATCATTTTATTTTATTTTTTACTTTAATTATTGAAAGTTTCTTTTTTTATATTTACACAAATGATATTTAAGCGAGTACGCCATGGGTTTTAAAGAGCGCAAAAATATGTTTGGCGTGACAGGGGGAGGGCGCAGCGTCCAAACTTGGCCGTGTTGCCGATGGTAGGAGAGAGCGGCAGCAATTAAGAAAAATGAAGATGATGAATGAGGGAGAAATAAAAGGGGAGGGAAGCAGAAAACAAGCCAAAAATATTGTGAGCATAACGCTGTTTCTCACCGTGGGCGATCGACACCGCAATTGGCTACTAATTTACCCACTGAAGGTGACACCCGTTTCCGCTGGATATGCTGCGTGCATATCTGTCGGGCTCTTTGTTTGTTGGTTTGTCTCCCGCACATTTATTTTTCCGTGCCGCCTGACTCACTCGTTTATTATTCCCTCTCTTTTTTTTGTGCGTGCACCGAGAGAAGGGCTCGGGGACATGAAGTGCGTTCCCCTTCCGTGAGATGCCACCAAAAACAGGAGGAGAACAAAAAGAAAAGTGAAGCGGGGAGGGGAGCCATCGCCACGCGTCCTTTTCTCCGAGAAGGCTGCTCGCCACGCCATTGAGGCGCGCCGTGTGCTTCACGAGGCCCGCTGGACTCGATTGGGGAGCCGTGAATGATAGTGCGTGAGAGTTTGGCGGATGCGTCCCCCAGGCGTTCCCAGAGGACCCTCTGGCCATAGGGACTGCGTGGAATGCGGGAGTCCGCGGGGACATTTGGCTGTTTTGTTTTTCCTCTTCTATCCACCCCTCCCAAACCTCAACACGGCGGCTGATCCAACGACTGCGACGGGATCCGTTGCGTATTTCTGGATCTTTTTTGCGTTGCAGCGGCAGGCCTGGTGTGCCCTGCTTGGCAGACGCGGTGGACGGAAGTGGGCTGCCCTATCGGGAAAACGATGGTCACGGCGGAGCGTGTTGCGCACGTCGCAATTTGGCGTGTTTGTGGCGATCCTTGCGGATGATGTGACGGCGCCTGTTTTACTTGCAGGGATAGAAGCGATGCTCCCCGGTGATGCACACGTTGCGGGTGGAGGTTTCTCTTGCTGTTGGTTTGTGAACGTTTTATTTTTTGCTTTTACTGAAACACCACAGAGGCCGGTGTCTGCGGACAGCAGAGCATTGCGAGGAGGGGCATCGCACGATTTTTGGCGCGATGAGGCGGCTTTTATGACTTTACGGTGTTTATTTTAGGATTGAGAGGCTATCCTTTGCTGGAATGTATTGTGGGAGACCATCCGTGTGTTTGTTTTTTTTAGTTAATCCCTTGACATTTGGTGTCTGCCGTGAAATGGATGTTGATGGCCGTTTTATGGCGCTGAGATGCATTTTTATTTATTTAATTGGCGAGTGGGTGAATTGTGTTGCGTTCTGCCATGCGGCTCGTTGCTGACGGCACGTGGCCGCAGGGAGACGTTGTGGGCGCCTCCGACGCGAGGTGCGATTGAGCAGTCACCTCCTCCGCTCGCCGGTACACGCTGTTGAGGCGGCGTGATGGTAATGAATCGGCCTCTCAGAAAAGCAACGAGAGGACGTTTGCTCCTTCCTGCTGCGGTGTACGAGTGGACTCTACAATCCGTGGGCGGGGTTGCCCTGCGTGCCGTATTTCTTTGAATTTCCATGAGTTTTTTACATCGCCATCTACACGCACATGCACGCAATCCCCCTGTTTGCCCTCCTGTGGGCGGGAGACCGGGATGCAAGGGAAAAATGTGGCTTGTGCCAGCATGTGGTAAAGTCTTTCTTGGGAGGGATTGCGACTGTGTTGTACGTCCTGGCAGGCAGGAATGGGATGAGAGGAGAGCGGAGGGGCGAGTAACAGCGATCGTGTGCGGGGCAATGCGCAGTGAGTAGGGCGAAGTGGTATTTGTGTTGACTTTTCAAAGCATTTTTTTCTTTTTCTTTTGTGGCAATGGAAAGAAACTTTGGGTGATGTGTTGTGGATTATTTGCAGGTGATTCAGCGCGGCAACGCCATTTGCGGAGAAAATGAATGGCATCTGCGTGAGGCTTGTTTTGTGAGCGCGAGACGGTCGGGGAGGTGTTCAACGCCCCGAGAGGCCAAGGGCAAAGAGGCCTGGACTGCCGCAAGCAGAGGGATGCACGCTCCTGTTGGTGGCGTTGCTGTGGAGCCCTGAATGGCCTGCGGGGAAGTTGTTTCTGCCGCCTCATTATTTTGTTGATTGGCGCTTGCCGAGGCCTTTTGAGGCGGGACGTGGGATGGACCGAGAGAGCGTGTGTCGTGTGACTGTGCTGTGAATTGGTGCCGCCCACGTTTGTGCGCATAATTCCGTTTGTGTCCGCGTCGTTGCCGCGGCGGTGCACCGGGAGCGTGTGACCGATCACTGTATCACTTGCGGACTGTTTTGGCAGGACTTTGAATGGTGTCGCCGAATAATAAAACTCCGCGTCCATGTGTATGTGTGTGTGCGTGTGTGTTGGCTTCCGTCGTGTTGTTGCTGTTTTCTGTGTGCAATTGTTTTCCGTGCTGTTCCTTCCGGATTGTCTCGTGCCCCGCTCTTTTCGTGGGTGCTCTGCTCTGATTCTCACTGACTTTTCTGGTGTATTGTCGCTGTTGTTTTCTTTCCATTTCTTGCACACAGACACGCTAGGAAAGAAAGCAACCAAGCGCTAATCGCTGCTGTGAAATTCGGAGGCACTGAAAGGAACAACAGCCACACACACATATTTATATGCTCTCACGTGTTGCTGCTGTGAAGGCACCCCGCACACACAACCGTCGCCGTGTGACCGGATCCAGCGGAAGGAGGAGGGAAGGAAGAGAGAGTGAGCCGCAGAGGCCCCACATGTCCTGGCTTCACTTCTATTCCGCGGTGCTTCTACTTGTTTTGTTGATGTGCTGTGGTACCGGTTGGGCTGCAGTCGCTGAGGGCAAAACAAGGAATACCATTGATCCGTTTAAGGGGACGACGCCGATATCATTTTGCTATTGTAAGGAGTTTACGAGG
>NW_919553.1:0-9990 GCF_000209065.1 Trypanosoma cruzi
TCACCAATTTCCGCCAGGAAGTTCAAATAAAACAGCCACGTGCGATTCAACAGCACACCGCCCGCCCCCACACGGGCGTTGTAACCCGCCACCATGCCGTCAAGAAGAGCCAACAGATTCTTCAGCTGACGCCCGTACGCGTCAACCGCATCCGCGGGCGTCCATGTACGCCACGTGTTCCTGGATCCACTTCACAGCCTTTGGCGAGCTTGCCAGAATTTCGTTCAAACCGTCCTTGCCCAAGAAGTTATTGTTCAATTCCGCTTCCATGCGTTTCTGCGTTGTGTACCCCTCGCCGTACCCCATTGCCTGGTAGGCTATTCGGAGCATCTCATCCCTCGTCTCAATGGGCCCCGAGTGCAGGAACTCCTTGTCCGCCTCCGCATTCACGACATCCCAGCCATTCTGCAGGAAGGTGTCATGCACCTCCAGTGTGGCGGCCACGGCGCCAAACAATTCCCCCTCCGTGACGGAAAACTCCTTTGTCTTCATGTTGTAACGCACCTTCACGGTCGTCACATCGTCATTTTGCCAGAACTCCGCCCGGACACCACCCGTTGCGAGAATTGCAGTAGCCAGCAGTAGGAGTGTGACGCCAAAGATAACGTCCTTCACGATTCTTTCACGCCTCATTCTCGAGTTGCCTTTTATTATTATTATTATTTTTTTCTTTCACTTGCTTGCTTGTATTCTTTCCTTCTTTGTTTGTTTGTTTGTTTGTCTCCCCCCTATCGTTCTCAATTTTAATATAATAACTTTTTATTTCCACGTCACCTCGTTAAATAAAACGTTCGTGAAGCTCTTTCTCTTTCTCTCTCTCTCTCTCTCTCTCGTATGTATGGAAGTAATATATGCGTGTGTGTGTATGTTTGTAATTCTGCAATGTATGCGGTGATGACTCCAGCCCGTTAAACAGTCATGACGGTGACACACACACACACACACACAGAGAGAGAGAGACACAAAAGGATGCAATGGAAAAAGAAAAAGGGCAAGTGAAGTCACATACATATATATATATATATATATATATAAGCAACAATAAAACACACACAATACATAACAGCCATCACAAGTGAAAACGTACCGTGACAAATTTTCCTCCCACCACTTCTTCTGTCTGCTTCCCGCCAACAACTCCCGCAACGCTCAGTCTAGTACATCGCGCCACTGCAGCTGCACATCATCCGCAAAGGAGCGTAGCGATGCAACGCGCTGTCGCACAAACGCCGCCTTCTTTTTTCCCTCACGCCACGGTGCGACAAGCTCCCGCAGCAACATCAGCGCCACAACGTGAAAACCTGCCACCGGTGCGTACTCATTCCTCAGAGTGTCGCGCCCAACGACGGCGAAGAAGAGGCACGTGAGGATAAAGCCTGCAGTGAACCCTGGCAGGTGGGCCAGCAGCCTCATCAGCAGCGGGAGATACCGCACAATCTGCATCAACAGCGGTCCCCCAAAGCGCAACGGCGGAGCTTCCGCGGTCGGTTCTTCTGGCCGCGGCATCCATCGCGAAGCCATGCCCATTCCCTACCACCACAGTTCCTTTCCCTTCTCCTCCGCACATATACGCACGGAGTAATTCAAAAAGTAAAAAAAAAAAAAAGTGTGTTGCGGTGCCGCCGTGGTTGCATGCAACAAATCCCAGAAAAGAAAACCAAACAAAACTAAAAGGGATATCACTTTTCCTCCACACAATCTTTTTCCTTCACTTCACGCCTCCTGCAGCCACAAGATTCGCATCCTCCCGCCGAATCGCGTGCGGCTCTCCTCCACAAGTTCATTGCGCAGCTTCATCGTCTTCTCAAAGAGTTCCTCCACAGCAGCCCGTTCCTCTTTGCCCTTTTCCTGCGTCCGCACCACGCAAAAGTCCAGGATGCAGCGGAGTGTAATGAGAAGGGCCTCCCAGCACTCAAACTCCGGTTCTACATGATGCGCCGCATTGTCCGTGATGAATTTCTCCATATCATGGCGAACTTCCTGCACAAGCTCAAAAAGTCTTGCCCACACGTCTAATTCATAACCGACAGCAAATAAAGCCCGCTCCCGTGATTCAGCTGGAGACTCTCCCCCCGCCTCTTCCTCGCCGCTGCAGTAGCGTCGCCCCGTAGCAATTGTGCGGAGATAAACAGCGATGCCAGTGAAGATTTCCATCTTCTCTTGCTGCGGGTGCCGTTCTGTGGGTGGACTTGTGAGGGCGCGTGTTCGCTCAATCAGACGGTGTATATCGCCCCAGCGCAAATCCAACGCCTCCACCGTCCGCTGTTCACCATGGGATGCTTCCTGCAGTGCAACGTCCTTAACGCCAGAGGCCTCTGATGTTTCTGCGACAACAGCGCCACGCACTCCCTCCACCATCTCTTCCCCACCCTTGCTCGTATGTGACGTGATCTCCGTTGACATACGCTGTCGTTCACTTTGCTGCCGTTGCTCTTCTTCCATCGTGGTGCTGCCACTACCACTCGTGGCATCCGCCTCAATCGCGGAGGTCTTTTTGGCGGAGGCATGTACAAGCGGTGGGTAGGACTTAAATAGTCCCCTCTCGTCAAAACACACGCGGATTGGGCTCCATGGCTCGCGCGCGCCAATGTACCGACCCAACACACGGCTATCGGCCACCATCTCCACTTTAAGCCACAACGAGCGGTACAAATCATCCTGCGCCGCGCTGGAACCACGCACTGCATACCGCAAGAGCCGCTGTGCATCCGAGTCCCGAGAGCTGGCATGGGTGGAGTACTTCACCATCTCCATTAGTTGCGCCATTAGATCCGAAGTATATAGCACGCCGCTGTACGAAATCATCGTCAGTAATGATAGAAATATTCTTCGCTCAGAGACTGCACGAGTGTCGTGCAAATCGGCGTCGACCGCGCGCTCTGCGGCAGCAAGAAAAACAGAGCACACGTCTGTATCTTCAAAATCCGTGTACTTTACCAACTTTTCATTAGTGTCTGTTTCGGGACGCCGCATGACGGAGCCGACAAATGGGATTCGTAGTTGTAGCGCAGGAATTTCCATCGCGGGGTGATCACTTTCCACAAGTTCCCACAAAAAATTATGTACCTCCTCCAAGAGCATCGAGGCGGAATGCATCGTGTGCAAGTAGCGTCGGTATACAGAGGGACTCAGACTTGCCTTCAGTGCACGCAGGTTATCCCGATAACGTTTGATTTGCTCCTTCAGCAGCCGATCCACACGATGCGGGGCGAGTCTCTCAATCTCCTCCATCGCTAAGCAATTATACAACTCCACCAGCTGCCGACGGCGGGCCTCTCGCCACTCGTATGGCATTGCGGCACTGTGGTCCAGCACTGTATGCAGTGTTTCAACGGCCGCGATGTCAGGGCGTGCGCCCAGCGCAGTCAGCTCATCAAAAAGAAGGAAAACATCATCCACCTGAATCCGTTCGTAGCGGGCGGCGCGTGTAAGAAGAACATTCATTGTGTCCACATCCACCTTGACCCCGCGCTGCTTCATTTCCTTGTAGCATACCAACATTTCCGGAAACGACTGGCAGGCACGCAAGGCACCGTTGTATGCGTAGGCAAGATTGCGATAGGAGAACTGCAGCCAATCACGTGGAGTGCGAGGTTCGAGGCCGATGGACCACTTCTTTGCGGGCCAGTGACGACGGGCCGCAATCTCGGTGCTGTAGCTGTCAGACCAATTCGTGTTGAAGTGCGCCGGGTCCCACGCACTTCGCGGAATATTCGTCGCAAGGAGGCACGGCGCACGGCGCAGCATAATCTCTCACACAGACACACACACACACACACACGGCAGTCCTTTCGTCACCTTTTTCAAGAACGGCAGGCCCCGCTGCTACCGTGACCGCTTTTATTTATTTCCTTTTTTTCTTTTTTCCCCCCTCTCCTTCTCGTGGATGAGACTGGGGCGGCAACACCACCCAAAAGTAAATGAAAGAAAAAAAAGGGGCAATGGGTGGTTTGCAGCCGCCGTAAAGTAATGCCATTCTCTACCTCCCTCTCTCTCACTCTCTCCCCAGACATCATTGGTGAGACATCGTTATACCCATATATATATATATACATAGGTGCATGCATGTATAGCAATATATAAATATTCCTCTTGCTCTCATTTCCCCCACCCTCTTAGCCTTCGCTGCAACTGACTCTTCTTTTTATCAACTTCACACTCCACTCCACTCTTCTCCCCCCCCCCCTCCCACAAATGCAGCGGGGTAAATTTCGCAGTAAACGCGGCACAAGGAGGTCAACAATCGGCCACGATTCAAATGGAAAATTAAACGGCAGAAAAAAGAAAAACAAACAAACAAACAGAAATAAAAACACTTCCATTCCTTCGGTTCTCTTTCACTCCTATTTTCTCTGGTGCCGATTGCAATGACGTTTTAATCCACTGCACCACCACACCGTTATGCAAGCCCGGTGGTGGGGCGCAGATAACGTTTCGTCTCCTCCGGAATTGCCATGCGTGCCAACAGCAGCGACTCGTGCGCGGCACTTTGCTGCGTTGCGTTAACTAAATCCGACGATGAATCATCTTGCCGTTTCTGCAGGCTCGCAAGGGAGTAGAGCGCCTTTGCCGCCGGAGTGGAGTTCATGAGGTCGGTGAGGTAATGCAGTCGGCTGAGGGGTCCATCGTTCCAAGTCTCTGGCATTAACACCACCTCCACCGACCCATTTCCAGCGACGATGGTCAAGAGGTGTGATGCCAGATGCAGTGAGACGGAGCGAATAGGGCCGCCGCCTCGTACATTGTAGTGGCCCAGCACCAACATGAGCTTGGGTATTACGACGTACAGCAAACCCCCACTGTCACACGCCGCAGCCAGGAGCCCATATTTACTGAGAAACAGGCCTGTTACGGTGCGACGCGCAGTGAAAAGGAGTTCACACCTGGCGGTTGCAAACGCAAAGGTATACACCTTTCTACCGCGAGCCACAAGCGCCAACTTCTCATCAGAGGCAATGGCGGTGGTTCGGGTAAATTGAGAACCGGGCAACTTAACTCGTGGCTCGACATCTTCAAATGTCACGGTACTCCGCACACGAAGCTCGTGTTCCATTCCCGGTGTTGTATGCACCAACAGCGACACCTGTGCACCGCCCAAGCCACCCAGCAGCCACGCACCATTGGATGGCTGCACAACGTGCCACTTAAATGTCCGCGAGGGGAAGACGCTTTTTTCCAACATTTCTGACTTCATAAGAAGACCCTGCTGCTTCCATACATAAACCGCCCCCTCGGAACTGCACGTGACAAATCCCATGCCCGTTGTGACATTCACAAGCCAACGCTCGGCTTCGCCGCCGCTCAGTGGGAGCCTAGAGACATTGCTTCCTCCAGAAGAAGGGTGAGTTCGATCCTCGTCCAAGTCTTCAGGGCAGTATATGACAGCCACCGCCACCACGGGTGCGTCATGGGCAACAAAACCAAATACAAAACCGTACTCTGAAAAAACGTCAACGCGCCCATCACTCGATCCCACAACACCCCGAAGATACATCGTCCGATCCGAAACAGACGCCTTTGACGTTAAAGCTGTCGTGCCAAGATTGCTGGATGTGTGGAGAGGGACGGTCGGCGGCTTTGCCATCGCGGGAACACGGCACATGTATACCACCTCCAGAGGGATCATTGAGGCACATGTCGCCTTTTCTAAATTTACACCGTGCGGTTTCCCCATGGAGAATCGACGAATTTCCTTCGGCCCCTCATGCCCGTCTGTCAAGTCAAAAAAGACTACACTGCGGTTTGCAAGAACGCAGACGATGGCATCTGCACGTTCCCCGTAGAGAGCGAAAAGGGGCGACCCCATAGCATCTTCGTCCGCCGCACGGTAGGGAATCGACCCAGATGCAACACGGGTTTGTTCATCCCCTTCTGAAGAGGTCTCCCGACGCGAGAACATTTCCTGCTGCTGCTGCCGCTGAAGGGGGCACAAAATTGTTATGAAGGATGCGAACACGACCTCCTCCTCCAGGGGGAGAAACAAAGAACTCCACGTCACCTCATTATCCATCCCCAACTCCTGCAATGCCTTTTTTAAAAAAATATTTCCTTCCTTTTGAAATTTGTCGTTTTTTTCTTTTTTCTTTTTTGTTGTTGTTGTGTTACTCAAAAACGTTGCGCTTCTTTCCCTTTCCCCGCCTCCCCCTTGTCGTCTTTTCCTCTTCAAATTCCCTCTTTTTCCCCTCCCCTACACAAATGCTCCGGAGTAAAATAATAATAATAAATAAATAACAGGAACGGCAATACATATATATATATATATATAACAATTGGACCGCTCGTTGCGAGGAGATGAATGGGGACGGAACAAACGAACGCACACACACACACGGTTCTCCCTGTCACTCCACACCCAATCGTTTTCTCTCGGCATGCATGTGAAACGTTCATTGCCGTGTTTTCCCTCTCATTGGTCTCATGAAGGATGAATAGCATTTAGAGCCTCCTCAAAATTTTCCCTGCGCAGCACTATCGACGGAGAGAAGGGCGTTGGTGCCCCTGTCCTCTTCAGCGGCGTTGGTGTCGCACGGGGTCCACTTTGAAGGCCGTCATTCCTGCTAACAGAATCATTCTCCCGAGTGTCGGTATTATGTCGATGATGGAACGGGTATTTATTCCGGCTTTCATCAAGCGTTAAAACACTCGCCGCACAACTCTTTTTTGAGGGTGTCGTTACAAGATGCGCAAATGTCTTCTCTTGTTTTTCGGAGTGTACAATGGCGGTATTCGAGTGATGCACGGCAGTCATTTTGTTCTGTTGCCGTAGACGCTGGAGTTGAACTTCCAGCGATCTCTCCCTCTCTATTGCCTCCATCAACGCAATTTCCTGCTGATGCCCCATACTTCGAGCCGTTTTTTCCTTCTCCCGCATACATCGATCAGCCGTCCGCAGCTTTTCCTGCAACTCCTGATACATTGCATGGGATCGCTCAATGGCTTGTCCCAATTGCCGTATATCCTCAAAGGAGCGCCGGAGTTCAATGCGCAGTTCCGTGTTTTCCTTCTCGAGGGTCGTCGCGCTCGACGTGTTTGCGGTGCGTCCATCCAAATTCGTCTTTCTCGTCAGCGGTGCTGACACGGCGGCTCTTTCCGGAGAGGTAAGAAATGCCTCCTCTCGATTGGCCTGCAAGGCGGCATCACGTTCATGTACGGCAAAGTCAAGTGCTGCCTTCAGCGCGCGATGCTCAATTTCCAGTAGAGCCGTCAACTCCGCCAGCCGCTGCTCCACCGGCGGTGCGGCGGTACTGTCCGCGGAGAGTGAATGCACCAGCGCCTGCACTTGGGGCTCGTCTACGCCCCCGCAGCGATGAAGAAGCAGACGGGGTGCCGCCGCTGCGCCCTTAAGAACCGTCAACACAACTTCACTTGAGCTCAGCACACTGCTGAACAAGTGCACCGCCGCAGCCTCAACATTCTGCAGCCGATTGCGCAGTTCATCCACGACGCCCACGCTGACCTGCAGCTGTCTTGACAAACTATCCTTCTCATTCCGCAGCAGCTCCATCTCCCGCTGAAGAAGGTTCATCGTCTTCCCACATTTGCCGCATGCAAAAGAGGAAAAATCGGCATGACTGGTGTTACCGGCGGTGTTCGTCGTCGTTATATCATTCCTCTCGGAGCACGGCAGCATCGAGGATGTGTCGCCCGTCTCAAGTGGCACCGAGGGAACCCCATGTATTTCGGATTTCCCTCCCTCGCCGGGAAATGAACTGACGTCCTCGCCGTGCTGGAACGACAATGCCTCTACGTCGTCAGCGTGACGATCGCCGCTCACCTCCCTCTTTTGCGGCTCTCTTTCCTGTAGCCGATGCAGGGCGATCTGGAGGCTGTCTCTATTCCGCTTCAGATCCGTCTCCAGCTGCCGTACTCTTTCCTCTAATCTTTGCTTCTCCTCCCTGTAACGCGCGCGCTCGACATCCCACGCAGTCTTTATCAACGCACACTCATGTTCCGCATCGTGTTGGGCCAATTGCGCCTTCTCGCGCTCCATTTTTTCCATTCCAATTGCTCGACGCAGCACATAAAGTGGCGGTCCAGTGGGATCATCTTCCCTGGGCTCCCCAACCTCCGCCATGGACGACGACATCACATGCGTAGAGCTGAGGTTTTGGCGTTCGTTGCCACTGTTCCCCTGTTCTTGCTGTGGCGTGCTCTCCATGTACTTCAGCAAGGTGCGCAGCAGCAGGGCCATGAACGAGTGCCGAACGGACTGTGGACCGCGTAAGACAATAGAATCATGGGCGTATTCTAACATGACGGCTGTGCCATCGTCCAAAACAAACCTGCCCGGCCCAAATGCGGCCCGCACGACACGACGTAATGCCTCTGAGGGAAGCCTCACGCTATCAATTCTGCTTTCCGCTTGCCGAAAGGAAGGCTGGGAAGTAGGCATTTCTTGTTGAACCTGCCGCAGTCGGTGCGCCCTGTCAAACTCGTTTAGCAATTGGGCTCGAGGCGTTTCGTTTTCCCTTCCCGGCATCCGACATTGGTTCATGGTGATCCCTGCATCATCCGCTACACGGTTGCATTTACCACCGGCCTTTGCCTCTCGCAGCCTGACCAACTCATTCTGCAGAAAATAAGAAGCCTCGCTGTTGTTTCTGTCCTTCTGGCCACTGCCCGCCTCCATCCTCCCGCCCGACCACTGCGGCAAGATATATACAAATATATATATATATATATGCACGTGGAGAGAGCGATTGGGAAGAGCCCCTACAAAGAGGATTCGCCGAGTGACTAACCCGTAACAACCCAAATGAACAAACATGAATAAAAGAACAGCTACGGGTGGTCCTCGTTCCTTCTCAGAGTACAAACATTACACGCACACACATAAACACAAACAGAAGCAAATTAAAAAAAAAAAAAAGATAATATTTCCTCTCCTTGTTCTCTCTCTCTTTTTGCTTTATTTTGCCTCCTTATTCCCCCCCGTTAGGCGGCCCGCCGTCACGCTCCTCACCCAAACCGGGTATGCACAAATGCTAATGCATGAAATATGCCAACTCGGTATTAATCCGTGGATGTCTGGTGGCACGAAAAGAAAAAGGATAGGTCTCTCCCCCTCACCCATAGCGATGGGTCGTACAGAAGACAGCACACGGGAACAATCAAAGCGGGAAAAGAGGAGGAGTCAATAAAAACCACGCATGTGCTCAAATTGAAAAATAAAATGAATAAGTGTATTATTATTATTATTATTATTATTATTAATATTCTTATTAATAAAGAAATATCTCCACAACCATCCCCAAGGATCAACAGTTTGCATACATACATATTTTTTGACTTTTACAGGTTGGCTTCGCATGCCGCACCTGGAGTGACCTCACCACGGAGGTTACGTGGCAACAGCTTCCTCACGGCAGCCGGCGAAAGGCCCTTCCCAAACAAGTACATCAGCTTCGTTTCCGCCGCCGCAGTCGTCATATGCAAATATATGAGATCTGGCGAGACGCCACGCAGCCGACAGATCTCCGAATTTGAGAGGCTCCCAAAGGGCTCTTGCACCGTCGCACACAAGACAATATCACGCGCCTTGGCCACACTCGCCAACTCACGTAGCACCAAAGAGGACTCGCTGTTCAACGCCCCAACACCACCAATTTCCAACAACACCGCATCCATCAATTTCTTCGGCCGTGGGCATGTGTTGGCGACGGCGGGATTTATTCGCCGGCCGTCCCCAGCGACACCATCAGCATCTTGTGTATTTTTCCTTTTCTTCTTGTTTTCGGGGTCCGCCTCGCTATTGTCTTTTCCTTCGGTGCTGCTGGACGGCGATTCCTCTTGCACGGCGAGGGGCGTTGTTGTCGGGGTCCCTCCTGCGACCTCGTCCTCCAACAGCAGTTGCTTCATCACTTTCGTATCACACTCGGCGTGGAGCGCAAACACCACCACGCGGCCTCGCATGTTGGACTGCACCTTCAGTGGTCCACTCGGTTGCGGCAGCAGCAGTTGCTCGCGAAAGTGAAGCCCGTCGACTCCACA
>NW_919558.1:0-10012 GCF_000209065.1 Trypanosoma cruzi
GGCTGCGGTGGTGGTGGTCGCGTGAGAGTGAGGGAGAGAGCCATGCACCGCCCGCACACACACACGTCCTTCTCTCTCTGTGTGTGTCCCCTTGCATGGACTCTCGCCCTCACCTCACCCCACGAGGCACACAATAATGTGCCCATTGTATATATGCATGCACACCCATGCAGGCCCGTTGGTGCTCTCTTTTGCACGACACGCACCGCTGCCGTCCTGCCTGGCTGCATGGGCGGAGCACCGTAACTGTTTCTGTTTTGTTTTTATTGCATTGAGTGGGCGACCTTTCTCTCTCTCCCTGTGTGTGTGTGTTTTGCTTTACGGGAGCAATGAGAGTGTGTGTGCGCTGGTCGTCCCACGCTTCGGCTTTTTGTTTTTTGTAAATTTAATTTGTTTAATAGCTGGCTTTAAAATTTTTTGCTAGTCTTTTTTTGTCATTAGTTTGTGTGTTTTATATCTTTTACTCCCCCATCCCTCTTTTTTTGCTTTTTGGGGGCAATCACTACGGACGTTTTTCTTTTCTACTCTTCCCTCTTTAATTGTTTGATGCTGCACCCTTCCTGCGAGGGGTGCCGTGTGTTTCCGCCCAACTGCTCCACTCGCACACCCACCGACACGCTCATGACGACGGCCCTGTGCGCCTCGCCTGCTGCACGCATGAGGAGGGGCCGCGACGAATGGCGCGCTGAGGGAGCCGTGACGTGTGGGCGTGCGACGAGGGCCTGTGGGGCGGAGCACACATTTCTTCCCTCTTGTTTTGTTTTCTTTGCGACCAGGGCGGGCAGACACCCGCAGCGCCACCCACACAGCCACACCCTGCCGCCGTGTTTTTCTTTAAGGATTTGTTTTGCTTTGCGTGTTTATTTCATGCGGTGGCGCACCCTTCGGTGTCGGCCTCGTGAGCATTTCTCTCCCCTCCGATGATTTCTTTTCTTTTGCTGCGCTCACTCTCCCGATGGAGTGACGCGACTCCCGTCATGTCTGCGTGCTTCTCTCAGTCCCCACACACACGAGTGACTGTGCTCTGCGGGCCGCACTCACGCGCCGATGGGAGGGCTGAGGGGAGCAGCAGCACGCAGATGACCCCGTGAAATATAAACGATGTGCGGACACGCGGAGGGTCGGACGGTTGAAGCACACGCAACCATCTTTTAATTTTCTTTTGCGGGCGAAATACATACAGACAGTTTGGTGTGGCCACACGGCAGCCAGGCGATCTTTTTCTTATTTTAAAATTTGTGTGGAGCAGTAATGGACGATTTCTTTTCATTTATAATTATTTTGTGTGGTGGGGTTTACGTAAGACGAAGGGGGACGTTTTTTGTTTTCAATAAATATTGTGTGAATTGCCGCTGCTTGGGCTGCAGTGCAGTCATGAGTTTGAGCGGTCTTCTTGTTGTTGTTTCCGTTATGCGTCTCCGCTGTACATTTTTGTGCGTCTCTCCACATACTCTGCTCCCTCCTTTCTACGTCTTTGCTTTGTGTTTCTGCAGGCACACACAACCACATGCTCGCACAAGACGCACATTTCATTTGATTTGGATGCTTCTTTTGTAGCGTGTGCTGGCGGTTGCGTGTGGTGGCTGATTCCTCCGTGGGCATGAAGGGAAGGAGGAGAGAGGGAGCGCGCACCGTGAGTCACTCTTTCTGCGACTGCTGTGGAGGGCCGCATCCTTTCGGTGTGCGCTTCTCCGCCGTTGTGCCGTGCGTTTGCGCGTGTCATTTGTTGTGCGCGTGTGCGTGCTGGGCATGTTGTTTTGGACCGTTGGGTGGCTGCCATCTGTCTATGGCGGATTGTGTGAGCGGGAACGTGCGGATGGGGGTCAGGGCGCATGGAATGAAGGAATGGCGTGGGGAAGGGGAATTTGATTTGGAGGGTATTTGGACCGGATTATTTTGGCTGCGGTGGACACATGCACGACGGATGTGTTTCCGCATAATGGGGAGGATGCGACAGGGTTTTCCGAAGTGGCCCGTCAATGCAATTCGGGTTTTGTAGCACTGGGGCACAGTGGTCTTCCTGCAATGGCTGGTGACGGCCTCTAGTGGACCGGTGTATTTATGCTGCTGCTGCTCGAGGAGGCGTAGAAGTGCGATTTGAGGTGGGCGGCGAAAGGGCCACACATCCCGCAGTGACGGTCGTCGTTGGCCCAGCGGGTGCCTCTGAAGGTTTTGTTGGATGCAACGTCCTTATGCCCGTCTCTGGATGGCGGCATCCCTGATGCAGCCAACGAACGGGGCTGGGAGCGACGGTGAGACGCAAGCACGTGTGGATGTTTGGAGCGGCCGGCGCACCGTACGCTGAGAGCACGGCGCGGTGAAGGCCGGGCCTAGATCAGGGATACCGCGTGGGACGTCAATCTTCACTGCGGCGACCGCCACCGAATTCGGATTTGCTCGCACCTTCTGCGGTCCCTCTTCCTCCCCTCACTTCTGTGCCGAGGACTGTGCTGCGGGATCCAGCAGCGCGATGTTTGGCCGCAGGAACATGGCTCGAACAAATGATTTGTGGGAGGGGGATGTGCACTGCGACGAGGAGAAAAATGTTGCGAGACGACCACCACCACAAGACCGGAGTGAAGTTGTGTTTTGTCCACTTGCGCGAGGGCGGCCTGCCACCTGGTCGGTTAGGAGTATTATTTTTTTTGCGTCGTTGCGCTCTCTTTTTATTCCGCTGCGTTTTCATGCGGACCTGCGAAGGAAGATTTGCAAGAAATTCCTGCGAGGCGTCCGTGCCGTCGTCGGAAAGGCGGATTCCCCTTGAAAAACGCTACTTTTTAAATTTTTTTTGGGCGGGGAGTTCCTGTCGATTCACTGCGACTTTGTTTCGCGTATTTGATGCGTGTGTTTCCGAGCGGTTCGGTCTGTGCTCCCGGCCCACTCGGATGTGGTGTGCGCGTCGACGTGAAGGTGCCTGCCAGTCGTTTTATTGCCTCCCCCGCTGTGGCTGCCGCCGCTGCCTTCTTCCCTCCTGAGGTCCTGCGGCTTCTTGACAAGATGTTTTGGAGAAGGCGTTGCCGCTCTTGTCGTCCATGATATTTTGATTCTGGTGTTGTGGTCAGGAGACATTGAACGAGAGGGTTTGCTGCCCTTTTGTTTTATTTGCCCTCTCTGCCTGACGGCCAGTTCTACACAAACGTGCTCCTCGGCACCTCAGTTGGTGCTGGCGGGTTTGCTCACACTTGTCACTGGGAATCGCATGCGCCAACTCTTCCCTGCTCCCTTTCAGTGTCGCACTTTTTTATTGATTGACGGACGCCATTCTGTCCGGCGTGCCACGTTGATTGGATTGTGTGGGATTGCTCTCTAACGCCATCGGAGAAAGCAGGCCGGCTTTTCACGTGTTTAAATGCCATCTTGCGCGCAGGTATTTTTTTCACATGTTCAGTTGATGTGCACTCAAACAGCGAGGTGTCCGGAACTATGCGTGCGTGGAATTCTTCCTGCCATGTGGACTGCGGGCAACACCGAGAGGCTGCCACTTTGGCCCCGCAGAGTTGTTGTGTCTCTTCGCAGGGTTGGCAGGGAAATTCCATGCCTTCTGCTGCTGCTGGTGTGTCCCCAAATGTTGTCACTCCATGCGAATAATGTGTTTCAGCGAGTGAGGGTGTTGATTGGGTTTGTGTGCACTCTGATTGTGTTTCCTACTTTGTGCGGGCACGCAATAATTGCTTGGTGGTAAAATGTAGCGGAGCGATGCATGGCTGCGTCTCGCCCATCGTTCACTGCACGATGGTGTGGTGCACATTGTGGTGTTGACTCTGCGATGTGACTGCGGTCTCCTGCGCGATGATGGTGGTGGGTGGAGGAGAGTGTTGGCCCGCGGCGTGACGGTGGGATCGTGCCTCCTTTTCTCTTTGTTCCTTCCCTTTTGTGAAGGTGTGCACTTATTTTTGGTGTCGGTGATGGGGCAAACGGACAGAAAACGTAAATAAAGCAAAATAAAGAAGGGCGATAGTGTGGCGGTGTTGGGGTTGGTTGCACGTTGCGTTGCTGCGGAGGCGGTGGGCCTTGACTGCTTCACCGACAGGCGTTGCAGTGCGGCTGCATGGCGCATCAACCACCGAGCCGTGCGAGTGCCACGCCCAACGCCATTGGGACAGCGAGACGAGACAGCCGCGACTGTCCTTTGGAGCCAGCGGTGCCTGCTGGCCGCAGTTTGGCGGTGCGAGTGGGATGCTTCACCGCACGGGTGTTGTGATGGCACCTCGCCGTGGCTCTTGTGATGGTTCCGGCGCTGCAGCTCGACATGTGGGGTGGCGGGGAGTAAATTGTGGCCGCAGTGGACCATGAGCAGCACCAACATGAGGCTGAGTGATTTCCTTTGGAATTATGTTGGCAGCAGGGCGGCTGTTTATGAAAGACTACAACGTGACGATGGAGATGTTTGTTCAGGAGCCGGATGATTACGTACAAGACCAGCGGCCTCTTGAAGAAATTCTTAACTTAACTGAGTGCCAAGCGCTGGAGGCCACTACTAAGCCTCTTCACGAAGGTGTGCTCTCTCTCGAGCAACGGAGGGAATATGAAAGAAAAGCATACGATCGCCCCTCTTGCAAGGGGAAAACCAAACAGAGTACTCACGCAGGTACTGACAGAAGCGCGGCGGGAGGCAGAGGAAAGGCTAAGACGAACGCAAGAAATGAAATTTACCATTTCCACTAATATCGAAGATGTACTGTTTAAAGGAAGAGTTCGCGTCAATGAAATGAGGCTGAACGACTTTCTTACGAGGGAACTGGACGGCAGGGGCATTGTGGACACCAATCGGGATGTCTTGCTGGAGGAGTTTTCCAAGGACCCCACGAAGCATATCCGTGATAAAGGAGCATTGAACGAGATACAGGCATTCGGTCATTATTTGGGTATGAAGCGAGCTGCAAAGGGTGAAGTGATCTTCGACGAGGATATACGCAGGCTATGCGATAAGGGTGCCAACAATCTACCGGGGTGGTCATTGGCTGCTGCGGAGGTAAAAGCAACTGCTCATAACTCCACCAAACATTTCTTGGATGCAGCTGCCGAGGAGGCGAGGAACCCAACGACGACGAGCGCATCGAAGAAACTGGAGGGATGCTACAAGTCTGTGCACAATGCGAGGTGGAGCCATGCGGTGGATCCTCCGGACGGCGTGGAGCGAAAGAAAACGGGGACGGGAATGGGGGTGCGTGAGGGGAGGCCAGAACAGTCATGGTCGTACAAGAAAGCTGACGACGCTATCGAAGAGAATGACGCTGTGCAGCAATTCGGTGCAGCACCTCCCGTGTTGATGGTGCTTGCCTCGGAGAAGGGATGGCCGTACTCGTGGAATACGATACAGGATCCTCCTAAGGACGTTTTTGCAAACTGTGCGGAGGATCGAGTGTGGCAGATCGTCAAGGGCGATGTAACCGCGTGGTTCAGCCCTCACGGTGGGACCGACTTTACGCCTAGGCGAAGTGTGTTGATTGGGACGCCCTGGATCGGGAAGTCGATGAATGCCGGCTCGTACCTCCTCTACCAGCTGCTGCACTGCGATGCCGAGAAACTCCAAGTGGTAGTCCACTATTTTGGTGGAGGAGATGCGTACGTGTTTGACAAGACCATCAAGACGGTGACAAGATACAGCGATGAGGAAATGTGCATCTCTGAGTTGAGATGTTTGAGGGGGCACGGGAGGTATGTGTATATTATCTACGGTGTGGCAAAGGAGGGAACGCCGCCACCGAGACATTTTGCGCCTACTTCTGGATGGGGCATGATTGCGGTGCCATTCCCAAAGGTAACCAACTATGATGAGTGGGCGAAGCAACTGCAAGCCGAGCGAATCATCGTGAATTGCCCCGACGAGGTGGATGTGAAGGCGATGTGCGCCTGGATGAAACGCGTGATGAGACTAAAGAGAAACAGGCGGAGTGCTGGAAAGAGGTCAAAAAACACACGCAATTTTTGGGACCGATTTCACGTCACGTCTTTGATGAGGAGGCGTTTAATGGACGCTGTGGAGCGGTGAAGTTTGCATTGCAATCGATCAACGAGGTAACTTTGAAAGAGCACTTTTCACGGGGAGGTGAGTTGCCATGGTTTTCTGAGGATCCGTCACACAAGCCTGTGAAAGTTGTTCGGGAAATATACGCAGGCGGTGTGATCCTTTTCAATGCACCGATATCTGCTTGCCTCAAGGAACGGACATTTGAACGCCTCCCAAGTGTAGCAGAATAAAATAGCTTTTTGAGGCTGATGTTGGCGTCGAGGGATAATATTTTGCCAATATTTTTTGGATGGTTTGCTTTGGAATTGTTCACGGAGAGTGCCTTTGCCAAGGCAATGGCGAAGAAACCCACGGAGTTTGAGCCGCCAACAGGACGTCAAGCAAAGCCCTGCGTTTTGTAGTTGGTCCCTGAATTGCATCCCAAGGGAGATGAGGGTTTGCTGCCGAGTGAATATGAAAAAACGATCCGTAAAATAAAGTACGGGGTGCTGCACAAACCGTGGACCACAAACTTTCCGCTGGTGGACGGCTTTTTTTCTTCATGCAGTTCAATCCAATGACACTGGTTGGGCTGCGGATGAATACGGCGGGTGGGCACCACACCACCGCCGGCACTGTGCGGCAGTTCACTGAGTGTCTGGTGGCATATTTTAATGGTTGGGAGGAATTATCCCGAGACATTTCGTGGGAGATGATTTACGTGCAGCAGGCAGACAGCACGCCGATGAATGACTGGCGGAGATGTGATGTCGTCAATTCCAATAATGTGAGCGACGATGAAGGCCGCGGAATAGCGGCGTTGTGGAACGGAAAAGGTGCGGCAGTACCAAGTGTCAATATTGAAAGAAGTTTTAGAAAATGTCGTAGGAGTTTTAAATTTGTGAAGCAAAAAGGCTTCGAAGGGAAAATGGAAGAAATAATTGAGGGTAATTGGCGCATTACGTTTATGATGAATTATGTTAGGGAGTATTTTCTCGATTTTTATATTTGTGTGTGACTGCAGGTGTTGGTCAGGGAACGCCTTTCTTCCGAGGGAATCATTGTGGTCAACAGTCTCGCACCACTACAATCATTTTTTTATTTATTTTGTTTTTACTTCTGTGAAGGCTCCGTCGTTCCTGGAGGATGATGTGCAACATCAGTGTGCCCATCCGGCTGTTGGTTTTGGTGCAGAACGGGCGGGAGGCGATGCTGTCGTTGTGCCTGCAGGAACTCGAGAGGGTCTATGGGTGGTCCGGACGCCTGGTTGTGAGTTGTCACCTGGAAAACATCGGGTAAAGCGCTGCCGTGAACATCGGGTCACGAATTGCACTCTTGCTGCCGCGCGAGGAAGTGCCTTTTGTTTTTGTAACGAACAGCGACGTAATGTTTTCACCCGATCTCCTTCCCAGCCTTCTACGCGATGTGCATGAAATGACGAGGCATGATGCCGCTCGCATGGATGAGTTAGCGGCGGAAGCGGCGAATGGGCCGAGCGAGTACAGTCCTGTTTTGCGACGGGGCTTGAGGGTGCTGCGCTCCACGGTGAACGATAGCCGATTGTCGACGTCTGCGCTGCTGCCTGACCGCATCCGTTATGCTTCTGCGAAGGAGCGTGAAAAGGCGTTTTCGAAGCATTACGGGCATTTTGCGCGTATTAAAAAGCAGTTGTTTTACATCTGTTATGTTGACGCGCCTGGCGATCAGCACGGTGGAATATTTTGAAGAGAACTTCTACCCAGATTGCGTGGAGGATGTCGACTACAGCTTACGACTCCGTTTGCTTGGAATTCAAGAGCGGAATGTTTTATGCGGCAAATTTGTGCATCGCGGCAACTATAATATTCGTTTCTCTAATGAGATGGGGCTGCCGGACGCTCTCTGGTACCGTCGCGTCAGGTCTTTGAGTGCGAAGGATGCATATGCCATGATGAAGTGGGGCCCTCAACGGGCGTGCAGTGGCGGGTGCAAGGGGCCATATGACGGCATGGTCCCCGAAGACTTTTGGGTGAAGGATGAGGCACGCATACAGCGCATTCGGGCCTACGGGCATGATGAGGAGCAAGGGGTTCCAAAGGTTGAGTACGACAGGACACTTTTGTACCCTTTCACGACGAAAGGAAGATGAACTGGCGCCAGTCGCAAGTTTTGTGTTTTTATTATTTTATTTTGTTTTATTTTTCACTTCAATTATTAAAAGTTTTTTATTTATATTTACACAAATGATATTTAAGCGAATACGCCATGGGTTTTAAAGAGCGCAACCATATATTTGGCCTGACAGGGGGAGGGCGCAGCGTCCAAAACTTGGCCGTGTTGCCGAGGGTAGGAGAGGGAGGTAGAAAGTAAGAAACGTGAAGATGATGAATGAGGGAGAAATAAAAGGGGAGGGAAGCAGAAAACAAGCCAAAAATATTATGAGCACAACGCTGTTTCTCACGGCGGGCGATCGACGCCCTCATTGGCTACTAAGTTACCCACTGAAAGTGACACCCGTTTCCGCTGGATATGCTGCGTGCATATCTGTCGGGCTCTTTTTTGTTGGTTTGTTTGTTTCCCGCACATTTATTTCTCCGTGCCGCCTGACCCACTCGTTTATTATTCCCCTCTCTGTTTTTGTGCGTGCACCGAGAGAAGGGCTCGGGGACATGAAGTGCGCTCCCCTTCTGTGAGATGCCACCAAAAACGGGAGAACAAAAATAAAAGTGAAGCGGGGAGGGGAACCGTTGCCACGCGTCCTTTTCTCCGAGAAGGCTGCTCGCCACGCCACTGAGGCGCACCGTGTGCTTCACGAGGCCCGCTGGACTCGATTGGGGAGCCGTGAATGATGGCGCGTGTGAGTGTGGCGGATGCGTCCCCCAGGCGTCCCTAGAGGACCCTCTGGCCATTGGGACTGCGTGGAATGCGGGAGTCCGCGGGGATATTTGGCCGTTTTGTTGTATTCTTCCATCCGCCCATCCCAAACCTCAACACGGCGGCTGAGCCAACGACTGCGACGGGATCCGTTGCGTATTTCTGAATCTTTTTTGCGTTGCAGCGGCAGGCCTGGTGTGTCCTGCTTGGCAGACACGGTGGACGGGAGTGGGCTGCCGTATCGGGAAAGCGATGGTCACGGCGGAGCGTGTTGCGTACTTCGCAATTTGGCGTGTTTGTGGCGATCCTTGCGGATGATGTGACGGCGCCTGTTTTACTTGTAGGGAGAGAAGCGATGCTCCACGGTGATGCACACGTTGCGTGTGGAGGTTTGTCTTGCTGTTGGTTTGTGAACGTTTTTTTTTCGCTTTTGCCGGAACACCACAGAGGGCGGTGTCTGCGGAAAGCAGAGCATTGCGAGGAGGGGCATCACCCGATTTTTGGCGCGATGAGGCGGCTTCTGTGATTTTACGGTGTTTATTTTCAGGACTGAGAGGCTATCCTTTGCTGGAATGTATTGTGGGAGACCATCCGCGTGTTTGTTTTTCTTAGTTAACCCCTTGGCATTTGGTGTCTGCCGTGAAATGGATGTTGATGGCCTTTTTATGGCGGCGAGATGCATGTTTATTTATTTAATTGGCGAGTGGGTGAATTGTTTTGCGTTCTGCCACGCGGCTTGTTGCTGACGGCACGTGGCCGCAGGGAGACGTTGTGAGCGCCTCTGAAACGAGGTGCGATTGAGCAGTCACCTCCTCCGCTCGCCGGTACACGCTGTTGAGGCGGCGTGATGGTAATGAATCGGCCTCTCAGAAAAGCAACGAGAGGACGTTTGTTCTTCCTGCTGCGGTGTACGAGTGGACTCTCCAATCCGTGGGCGGGGTTGCCCTGCGTGCCGTATTTCTTTGAATTCCATGAGTTTTTTACATTGCCATCCACACGCACATGCACGCAGTCTCCCTGTTTGCCCTCCTGTGGGCGGGAGACCGGGATGCAAAGGGAAAATGTGGCCCGTGCCAGCATGTGGTAAATTCTTTCTTGGGAGGGATTGCGACTGTGATGTCCGTCCTGGCAGGCAGGAATGGGATGGGCGAAGAGCGGAGGGCGAGTAACAACGATCCTGTGCGGAGCAATGCGCAGTGAGTAGGGCGG
>NW_919563.1:0-10057 GCF_000209065.1 Trypanosoma cruzi
GAGTGTGCGGCCTCAGTGTGGAACACTTGCCCCCTCCTCTGCAGCGACACGCACACACACCGCTAGGAATAAATTTCACTAAGCAAAGGACAATTTCTTTTTTCTTCAATGTTTTCCATTTTTTCTTGCTGCTTTAGGACGACCACCATGGACTTTTTTTTTTCGGCTTTTAATTTTTTTCTTTTTTGTTTGGAGTATAATTTTTTATGTTCTTTATGTTTGTTTGCTTTTTAAAAAAATGCCTATGTTTTTTTTTTCCACTTTTTTCTTTTTTTTTTGCTTTTGGGGGCAATCACGATGGACGTTTTTTTTCTTTTCTATTTTTTTAATTGTTTTTTCTGCGCTCTTCCTGTGAGGGGTGCCGTGTGTTTCCGCCCAACTGCTCCACTCGCACACCCACCGACACGCTCATGACGACGGCCCTGTGCGCCTCGCCTGCTGCACGCATGAGGAGGGGCCGCGACGAACGGCGCGCTGAGGGAGCCGTGACGTGTGGGCGTGCGACGAGGGCCTGTGGGGCGGAGCCCACATTTCCTTCCCTCTTGTTTTGTTTTCTTTGCGGCCAGGGCTGGCAGACACCCGCAGCGCCACACACACACAGCCACACCCTGCCGCCGTGTTTTTAAGATTTTTGCTGCGCTCACTCTCCCGATGGAGTGACGCGACTCCCGTCATGTCTGCGTGCCTCTCTCAGTCTCCACACACACGAGTGACTGTGCTCTGCGGGCCGCACTCACGCACCAATAAAACGGCTGAGGGGAGCAGCAAAACGCAGATGACCCATGAAATATAAACGATGTGCGGACACACGGAGGTCGGACGGTTGAAAAAGATGTATCTTTCTAAATTTACCTTGTGGTCAAAATATATGTAGACAGTTTGGTGGGCCACACGGCAGCTAGGCGAAATGTTTCTTGTGTGTTTAGTTTTTCTTTTCCTTTTTTGTGTGTGGAACAATAGTAGTGGACGAATTTTTTTTTTTTTTTGTGTGGAACAGTAATAAAGGACAACTTTTTTTTCATATAATTATTGTGTGCGAGGGGGGCTAATATATGATGAAAGGGAATTGTTTTTTCTAATTATTTTAAATAAATCTTCTATGAATTGCCTCTGCTTTGTCTGCAGCGCAGTATCATGAGTCTGAGCAGTCCTGTTATTTCTGCCATGCACCTCTGCTGTACATTTTTGTTTGTGCGTCCCTTCACATGCTCTGCTCCTGTTTTTACTTCTTTGCTTCGTGTGTCTGCAGGCGCACACAACCACATGCACGCACAAGATGCACATTGCAGTGGATTTTAATGCTTCTTTTGTAGTGCGTGCGGGTGGCTGCTGCTTCCTCCGTGGGCATGAAGAGAAGGAAGAGACAGTGGGAGTGCGCCGCGGCTCTCATCCCCTGTGGGAAGGTTGCGCTGCGTGTGGCGGCATTGCTTTTAAACGCCGAACCAACACGCACGAGGACATGGCACGGAGCGGAAGACTTCCTCTTTGTTTTGTTTCTGCTGCTGTGGGTGTGGGCGCGGCTGCGTCGGACTTGTCGGCACGATGGCCGCAGCGTGTGGCTGTCACTCTGTTCTCTTGGGAATATGCCGCGACTCTTTTACGTGTGTTTTGTTTCGGGGACAATGTGCTGGCGGCTGTGTGATTGCCGGATGGAGAGAAAGGTGCGGAGGGAATTGCGTGAGCGCAGCGGTCGAGAGTCGCGCTGGGTTTCTCGCTGTGGAGGACATTGCCCACCCAACGCAGCACCGCTAGTGTCGGGCACCCTCTATCACACTGCAGCATCGTATTCGACGCCAGCAGCACCCGGCGAGGCAGCGGATGCCACCACCGCCACGAGTGCGACCGGAAGGAGACGCGTCTGCTGTTGCGTTTCGAAGGGGCACTCCGTGTGGAACAGCGGCGTGCCCAAAACCTCCTCGCGGAGTCCGCACACGACACCGGGCAGTGGACGCGGAGTGTTTGCGTCGTGGAGGACACCGCGGTGGAATCCCTCCTTCCCTCCGGGTGGACGTTCGGCTGATTTTCCCCTCGTTCTTACCCATGAGGTTCTTTTTCCTTTTTTAGTTTAAGAACTCTTGCTGTGTTGGGGCGCGGGTTTGGAAAACCCATCACCTTTGATGGTGGGCTTGTGCTTCCGTTCGGTCTCTCCCCTTTACCACATTGTCGCTTTCTAAATATTTTGTGATGACGAGTGGCGTTGCAGAAGACACGCTGAGGCGCTGGGCTTCATTATCAATTCATTTATTTGATATATATATATATATATATACCTGGTACGGTTTGTGGTGTCTCTGATGACGTTCCCGCATGGAGGGCTTTATTGGGGCTCGAGCCTTTTTGTGCGGACGGAAGGCCAAGGACGTTATCCATGCGTGGCCATTGCGCTGGAAGGAATCTTTTTTTTTGTTCACATTGACACGGAGCCATTCCTGTGCACCTTCTTTTTCTTTTATACTTCTTTTGCTTTCTTTCAGGAGATGCTCCCTTGGCTTTGCCTCCAACGGGATATGCGCAGAGTTACACGCAGTTTTAAAAAAGGAGCCACGAGTTTTTTTTGGAAAGGATGCTTTATCTTTCTTCTAATATCTTTTTTTTCGTTCATGCTGATATATATGTATACTTGTTTAGAGGTGGAACCTCTGTTTGGTGACGATCCCGCTCATGATGTTGAAGTTGATCCGACCATGGCGGACTATATCCACTGCGTCGGGGAAAGGCTTCTGGTGGACCCAAAGACACGGTGGATGGGGGGAAATAACGGGACGGACGTTATCCCGTTGATGGTGGTCCCGCTGATGCTCGATCTGATGGACTTTCGGAGGATGATGTGCAACATCAGTGTGCCCATCCGGCTGTTGGTTTTGGTGCAGAACGGGCGGGAGGCGATGCTGTCGTTGTGCCTGCAGGAGCTCGAGAGGGTCTATGGGTGGTCCGGACGCCTGGTTGTGAGTCGTCACCCGGAAAACATCGGGTACAGCGCCGCCGTGAACATCGGGTCACGACTTGCACTCTCGCTGCCGCGCGAGGAAGTGCCTTTTGTTTTTGTGACAAACAGCGACGTAATGCTTTCACCCGATCTCCTTCCCAGCCTTCTACGCGATGTGCATGAAATGACGAGGCATGATGCCGCTCGCATGGATGAGTTAGCGGCGGAAGCGGCGAATGGGCCGAGCGAGTACAGTCCTGTTTTGCGACGGGGCTTGAGGGTGCTGCGCTCCACGGTGAACGATAACCGATTGTCGACGTCTGCGCTGCTGCCTGACCGCATCCGTTATGCCTCTGTGAAGGAGCGTGAAAAGGCGTTTTCGAAGCATTACGGGCACTTCTGCGCTTATTACAAAAGCAGTTGTTTTGTGTCTGTTTTGTTGACACGCCTGGCGATCAGTACGGTGGAATACTTTGACGAGAACTTCTACCCAGATTGAGTGGAGGATGTCGAGTACGGCTTGCGCCTCCGTTTGCTTGGATTTCAGGAGCGGAATGTCTTATGCGGCAAATTTGTGCATCGCGGCAGCTCGAATATTCGTCTCTCGGAGCAACTGGAGCTGCCGGACGCTCTCTGGTACCGTCGCGTCAAGTCTTTGATGACGAACCAACCATATGCCATGATGAAGTGGAACCGTCCACAGGCGTGCAGTGGCGGGTACAAGGAGCCATATGACGGCATGGTCCCCGCAGACGTTTGGGTGAAGGATGAGGCACGCATACAACGCATTCGGGCCTACGGGCATGATGAGATCCGAAGAGTTCCAAGTATTGACTACGACAGGAGGCTTTTGTACCCTGTGAGGACTAAAGGAAGATGATTCGGCAACAAACACAAGTTTTGCTTTCTTATTTTGTTTTGCCTTAATTTTTAAAAATTTACACCTCTGTTTGGTTATTTACACGATTAATATTTAAGCGAGTACGCCGTGGATTTTAAAGAGCGCAAACGTATATTTGGCATGACAGGGGTGGGAAGGGCGCAGCGTCCAAACTTGGCAGTGCTGCCGAAGGCAGGAGAGGGAAGTAGAAAGCAGGAAACGTGAAGATGATGGATGAGGGGGAAATAAAAGGGGAGGGAAGCAGAAAACAAGTCAAAATATTGTGAGCACAACGCTGTTTCTTTTCGTGGGCGATCGACACCGCAATTGGCTACTAATTTACCCACTGAAGGTGACACCCGTTTCCGCTGGATATGCTGCGTGCATATCTGTTGGGCTCTTTGTTTGTTCTGTTGTTTGGTTTGTCTCCCGCACATTTATTTCTTCGTGCCGCCTGACTCACTCGTTTATTATTCCCCTCCCTGTTTTTGTGCGTGCACTGAGAGAAGGGCCCGGGGACATGAAGTGCGCTCCCCTTCTGTGAGATGCCACCAAAAACAAGAGGAGAACGAAAAGAAAAGTGAAGCGGGGAGGGGAGCCATCGCCACGCGTCCTTTTCTCCGAGAAGGCTGCTCGCCACGCCACTGAGGCGCGCCGTGTGCTTCACGAGGCCCGCTGGACTCGATTGGGGAGCCGTGAATGATGGTGCGTGAGAGTGTGGCGGATGCGTCTCCCAGGCGTCCCTAGAGGGCCCTCTGGCCATTGGGACTACGCGGAATGCGGGATTCCGCGGGGATATTTGCCCGTTTTGTTTTTATTTTTTTATCCACCTCTCCCAAACCTCAACACGGCGGCTGAGCCAACGACTGCGACGGGATCCGTTGCGTATTTCTGAATCTTTTTTGCGTTGCAGAGGCAGACCTGATTTGTCCTGCTCGGCAGACATGGTGGACGGGAGTGGGCTGCCCTATCGGGAAAACGATGGTCACGGCGGAGCGTGTTGCGTACTTCGCAATTTGGCGTGTTTGTGGCGATCCTTTCGGATGATGTGACGGGGTCTCTTTTAATTGCGGGGAGAGAAGCGATGCTCCACGGTGGTGCACACGTTGCGTCTGGAGGCTTCTCTTGCTGTTGGTTTGTGAACGTTTTTTCATTCGCTTTTGCTGAAACATCACAGAGGGCGGTGTCTGCGGACAGCAGAGAACTGCGAGGAGGGGCATCGTACGATTTTTGGCGCGATGAGGCGGCTTCTGTGACTTTACGGTGTTTATTTTCAGGCTTGAGAGACTATCCTTTGCTGGAATGTATTGTGGGAGGCCATACGCGTGTTTGTTTTTCTTAGTCAATCCCTTGGCATTTGGTGTCTGCCGTAAAATGGATGTTGATGGCCGTTTTATGGCGCTGAGATGCATTTTTATGTATTTTATTGGCTAATGTGTGAATTGTGTTGCGTTCTGCCACGCGGCTTGTTGCTGAGGGCGAGTGGCCGCAGGGAGACGTTATGAGCGCCTCCGACACGAGGGGCGATTGAGCAGTCATCTCCTCCGCTCGCCGGTACACGCTGTTGAGGCGGCGTGGTGGTAATGAATCGGTCTCTCAGAAAAGCAACGAGAGGACGTTTGTTCTTCCTGCTGCGGTGTACGAGTGAACCTCCAATCCGTGGGCGGGGTCGCTCTGTGTGCCGTATTTCTTTGAATTCCATGAGTTTTTACATGGCCATCCACACGCACATGCACGCAGTCTCCCTGTTTGCCCTCCTGTGGGCGGAAGACCGGGATGCAAGGGAAAAATGTGGCCTGTGCCAGCATGTGACAAAGTCTTTCTTGGGAGGGGTTGCGACTGTGATGTACGTCCTGGCAGGCAGGAATGGGATGGGCGAAGAGCAGAGGGCGAGTAACAGCGATCGTGTGCGGGGCAATGCGCAGTGAGTAGGGCGGAGTGGTATTTGTGTTGACTTTTCAAAGCATTTTTGTCTTTTTTCTTTTGTGGCAATAGAAAGAAAATTTGGGTGGTGTGTTGTGGATTATTTGCAGGTGATTCAGCGTGGCAACACCATTTGCGGAGAAAATGAATGGCATCTGCGTGCGGCTTGTTTTTTGAGAGCGAGATGGTCGGGGAGGTGCTCAACGCTCCGAGAGGCCCGGAGCAAAGAGGCGTGCACTGCTGCAAGCAGAGGGCTGCACGCTCCTGTTGGTGGCGTTGCTGTGGGGCCCTGAATGGCCTGCAGGGAATTTGTTTTTCCCCGCTTCATTATTTTGTTGATTGGTGCTTACCGAGGCCTTTTGAGGCGGGACGTGGGATGGACCGAGAGAGCGTGTGTCGTGCGACTGTGCTGTGAATTGGTGCCGCCCACGTTTGTGCAGATATTTCCTTTTGTGTCCGCGTCGTTGCTGCGGCGGTGCACCGGGAGCGTGTGACCGATCACTGTATCACTTGCGGACTGTTTCGGCAGGACTTTGAATGGCGTCGCCGAATGATGAAAGTCCGCGTCCATTTGTGTGTGTTGGCTTCCGCCGTGTTGTTGTTGTTTTTGTTTTCTGTGTGCAATTGTTTTCCGTGCTGTTCCTTCCGGATTGTCTCGTGTCCCGCTCTCTGTGTGAGTGATGTGCTCCGCTTCTCACTGACGTGTCTGATGTGCTGCCGCTGTTGTTTTCTTCTCCACTTCTTGAAAGCAGACACGCTAGGAAAGAAAGCAACCAAGCGCGAATCGCTACTGTGAAATCCGAAGGCTCTGAAAGGACCAACAACACACACACGCCCTCACAAACACATATTTATATGCTCTCACGTGTTGCTGCAGTGAAGGCACCCCGCACACACAACCGTCGCCGCGTGACCGGATCCAGCGGAAGGAGGAGGGAAGGAAGAGATCGTGAGCCGCAGAGGCCCAACATGTCCCGGCGTGTGTTTGCTTCTGCCGTTCTGGTGCTTCTACTTGTTTTGTTGACGTACTGCCGTGGAGCTGCGGCCGTTGAGCAGGCAGGGGCCGCTGTTGATCCTTTTAAGGGGACGACGCCGATATCATTTGCTAATTGGAACGAGGTTAACGGGGACGGAAGGAAAATCACCTCGCTCCGTGTTCCCGGCCTCGTTAAAGTTGGTGAAGATGTATTTGTCGTTGCTGAGGCGCAGTGTGGGGAGAAGGATGGAGCCGGCAGCTGTCCTGGGATTGTCTCAAAGCACCTGAATATAAGTCATGACTCAATGGATATTTTGACGTCGGATATAAGTTTGTTTTGCATGCAACATGGGGACACTGCCGCGAATAATTTTGGGACAACGGAGTTGTTGCGGCCAACGACACTTGTACTTGGGGACAGTGTTTACATGCTCCTGGGAAACCAAAGCCGTACAAAGCCGCAGGATGAAGGTACGAATGAGCGAGGCCTTTTACTCGTGAAGGGAACTGTTGCTGATGAGGGTGGAAGGAAGAAAATCAGATGGAATGAGACCCATGTGGTGAGGCCTGAACCCAGAGGAGAATCTCGTTCCTTGACCGAGTTAATTGGTGGCGGAGGATCGGGTGCTGTGTTGCGTGACGGCGCGCTTGTGTTTCCCATGCAGGCCAAAGACAAGGATGGAACGAACGTTTTGCTGTCTATGCGTTTCCCCAAGTCAGGGAACAAATGGGAGCTTCCATATGAGACGCCTGGTAACGGCTGCAGGGATCCAACCCTGGTGAAGTGGAAAGAAAAGAAAGACGACGAAAGACTCTTCATGATGGCTCATTGTGCTGGAGGCTACTATGACGTTTACATGTCCACTGAGAATGGATACAATTGGAATGGTCACGTAAAACCAATTACCCGCGTGTGGGGCAACACACACAATCGAACAGGGGACGGCGTCCAGAGTGGATCCACCACCGCAATTATTAAGAGAAAGAAGGTGATGCTCATCACCGCGCCGGTGTATCCGAAGGACAATGGAAAAGGTCGGCTCCATCTTTGGGTGACGGACAAGGCACGTGTGTATGATGTTGGGCCGGTATCTCGTAAAGATGATGACGCCGCCGCCAGCTCGCTTTTGATAAAAGATAATAATAGTGAGTTGATTTCACTGTACGAGAACAAGAGCGACGGATCATACAATCTTGTTGCTGTGCGTCTGACCGAGAAACTGGAGCGGATAAAGGAAGTTGTGAAGGCATGGAGGGATTTGGACAGGGCCTTGAAAACATGCCGTTCCGGTTCCGGTGGCACTGTTGACGCGCGCAAAAAGGATATGTGCAATGGTCCTGTTCCCACCAAAGGGCTTGTTGGCTTCTTGTCCGGTAACTCAACTCAGACCGAGTGGAGAGACGAGTACCTCGGCGTGAATGCAACAGTGACGAATGGGAAGAGAAGGGTTCCCAATGGATTGACGTTCGAGGGATCCGGAGCGTGGGCGAAGTGGCCTGTTGGCGAAATGGGGCAGACTGTGCCGTACTACTTTGCTAACAACAAGTTCACTCTTGTGGCGACGGTGTCCATCCACGAGGTGCCGCAGAGTGACAGCAGCCCCGTCCCTTTGATGGGTGTGAGGATGAATGACACCGACAGCACGGTGCTCTTTGGTTTGTCGTACACCCATGAAAAGAAGTGGTTGGCCATAGCGGGTAAACGTGCTAGTTCGAAGCTCGTCGATGAGTGGGAGGATGTTGATGATGCGGAGGATGTTGATGTGTGGGAGCCAAACAGGACGTATCAGGTGCTGCTGCAAATGGATTATGATGAATGGACTGTCATTGTAGATAGAAAAGAAATCGACCACAAGAGCTATGATCAGAGTCTGTTTAACTTCCACAGGATTTCACACTTCTACATCGGTGGGGACAGTAAGGACCGAAGTGCAACGGGCGGCCATGTGACGGTGACCAACGTCATGCTGTACAACGAGGAACTGTTGGGAAATGATCTGCATAAACTCCATGCCAGCAAAGTCAATATTCCATCACTGGGTGTTGAGAAACAACCCACAGAACAGGTGTCCAGCACAGACGTCTCGATTGCTTCCGAGCCAAGGAGTGAAGAAAGCACCGCCAGCCATGAGGAATTGACTGAGGATGATACTGATGAACAAGAGGAAGGAATCGTCAATGATCTGCTGCTTGCAGCATCCTCTTCCAAGGCTGACGCGGGATCATCTGTTCCTGAATCCGCCACCGCAGCGCAGAGCGCAGAGAATTCTCATCAAGAGGACAATGCCCAGTTTCACCAGGGCAAAACGGCCCAGCAATTCACGCTGAATGAAGCGAAGGAATCGATGCAACGGGATTCAGATGTGCAGCCACAAGACCCACAGCCAGCGGAATTAACGGAGGTTACTGATGTTGAAATGTCCCCTGAAAGTAATGATACAGAACAGCCAGAGGAGGAAGGAGAAGCAAATGACAGGAGTGACGGAACAACGTCTCCAGTGGCTTCGTCACTGATTATGGAAACGGTCACTGGACCAGCTGACGGCGAGCACCAAGTGCAACAAAGCACTGAGCTTTCCGCTGAAAATGACGACGTGCGGTCCACTGGAACCGGAACCACCGGCGCGGAGCAAAGCCTCAGCCTCGAGGCGGGGGATGGAAGTTCCGAGAGAACAATGGGCTCAGGCAGCAGCCCCACTCCTTCAAAGAGTGGCGCCGAAACAAAATCCGCGGAGAACACCGACAACATCTCTTGGAGTGAGGGGGGTGAATTTTCTTCTGAAGACGTCGAGGAGGTGCCACAGACAGTCGACGCCGCACCGGGTAATACAAACACCACGCCTGGAGGCGAAGGGATCCCCTCAACAAAAGGCGCGGCACGACACTCGGACAACGACACCTTCACCGGGGAAATTGCGGAGTTGCTGTCCATGGGTCTGAACCGTGACAGCACCGTGCATGGGTGTGTGTCTCGGGTGTTGTTGCTGCTTCTGGGGCTGTGGGGCGCTGCGACTCTCTGTTGAATGAATTGGGGAGAGCAAAGTTGCGAAATTCTGTGGAGCAACAACTGAGCGGCATCCCAGCAATACTCAATTTCTTCATTTCATTTTTTTTTTCTTTTTTTTTCTTGTGCTTGTTTTCTTTTCTGCAAATCGCTTTCCTTTTTTTTTTTTGGGAGGGGTGCCGTGTGTTTCCCGCCCAACTGCTCCACTCGCACACCCACCGACACGCTCATGACGACGGCCCTGTGCGCCTCGCCTGCTGCACGCATGAGGAGGGGCCGCGACGAACGGCGCGCTGAGGGAGCCGTGACGTGTGGGCGTGCGACGAGGGCCGGTGGGGCGGAGCACAC
>NW_919615.1:0-10594 GCF_000209065.1 Trypanosoma cruzi
CCGCGGTGGTGCGTGAGGTGCCGCGCCGGGGACAGGGCGCCGTGCAGGCGTACACCGCCGCCAGCGAGGATGGGGACGATGGCTGGGCTCCGATCCGCATCAGGGTGTCCGCGGAGGACATGCACAATCCGTTGAGGCACTGCACTGCGGCGGGGGATCTGCGCATTGACCACGATGGCCGCGCAATAACATGTGAGGAGGACGACGTGTTGACGGAGGAGAGGAGGAGCATTATTTTGGGGCAAACTCTCCCCGCCGCAATTCAACTGCACGCGGAGCGTCTCTCCGTGAGGCCCGTGACGCGCCCCGTCCTCATTCTTCGAACCGGTCTGGGGATGTGCAATAACTTCACCATCCCACACAAGCACCACACGGTGGGTGTGGCTGGTGCCGACATGATTATCTACGCCAACGGTTTTCCGACTTCTGGTCCAAGCGCATGGGCGGGTCCGTGCTTCCTGCTGGATGATGGTCGTCCATTTGCTGCTGCCGTGAACTTTGACCCGAGGCGAGTAGCGGTAACATATGAAGACTTGCGTGTAGCGGCCCACGAGTTGGGGCATGCTCTTGGGTTTGTACGGGAGATGTTTTTGATGCTAAATATGATTTCCGAGGTGTTGAACGTGCGCGGGAGTTCCAAGGTGTCGGTGATTTCAACACCGAAGACGAAGGCAATGGCGCGTCAGTACCACAACTGCCCCACGCTTGAGGGCATTGAGCTGGAGGACGAGGGTGGTTATGGAACTGCACTGTCGCATTGGAAATCAAAAAGCGTGAGGGACGAGATGATGACCAGTATTGTGGAGGTTGCGCTGTACTCGGCACTGACGCTTGCAGCATTCGAGGACATGGGTGTTTATTTGGCAAACTACAGTGCGGCGGAGTTGTTGTGGTGGGGCAACAACTCTGGCTGTGGGCTGCTGGAAAAGAAGTGCTTGACCGACGGCATCAGCGAATACCCTGATCTGTTCTGCAACCAGTTTGACGTCTATGATGAAAGGCTTCTCTGCACGTACGACCGACTGTCTCTGGGGTCCTGTAAAATGAAGAGGCACGAGGAAGCGCTGCCAGAGGAGTATCGGTACTTCGCTGATCCCCGAGTTGGCGGTGATGACCTCTTCATGAGCAGATGTCCGTATGTCAGGGCGTATTCTAATGGTGGTTGCACCAACGGCGATCCTTCCCTAATGCCTGGCAGTGTTGTTGGTCCGAACTCGCGGTGCGTGAAGGGGCAGGAACTTCAATTCGACGACGAATATATTGGCGATGTGTGCGTGGACACTCGATGCGGCGACGGCACACTGAGCGTGCGGTTCCTTCGTGACGATGCGTGGCACGAGCGCCAGGAGGGTGAAACCGTCACGCCGTCATCGGGTCCGTGGCGTGGGAGCATTGTGTGCCCCCAATACGCCGATGTGTGCACCGCCTTCCCGAACATCAGCCGCCACCCAATACCGGTCGTTGACCCGCCTCTAGCGTACGACCCGACATCCGCGGAGGATGCGGAAGGAGACGAGGGCGAGGTTCCGAGGAAGCGGCCGCGGCGACTCTGATTCCGGGGTTTTGCCGCCAATAAATTTATTGGGCAGCGTGGATGGTGGGGCGGGCGGCACTGCGGACACACCCCAATCGAGCAGCAGCGTCACGGGGTTGTGCTTTACGCTCTCCGCTGCAGCTCCGTCTCCGGGCGACGGGGCTCTCTTCCACATCTCCACGTGGCGGGGCGGACGTGCACTGCGATGGCGGCCGGCGTGCGGGCCATCATATTTATTTGAGGAAACGAGAAAACACGAGCAAAACGAAAAAAGAAAATGCGCGAGCAGCGTTTGGCAGGGTCGTGGTGTGCACATGGCCCGTCGACCCCGCACTCGCGAGACGCAGCACAGCGATAAGAATAGCATCGTGCAACTGTTGCGCTACTCCTCTCTTCGCTTCTGAAAAACGGACGATGAGTATATTTGTTTTCTTGTGCCTGCGATGCGTGGCTTAACGGACATTTGTGCGCTGGCGGAATGAATTTCTGCGCAACCGCGTGGTGGCGAGGTGGTCTGGAGGGAGGAGACGAGTCCCAGCACCGCATGCGCCCACGTGCGTCTTCTGACGCGGGCAGGCGATGGGAAGTCGCTGTGACCCAATGGGTGCGGGAGTGTCCGTGACTGCTGTGCAGAGGGCGGGGACGAGCACCCTCGATGCGGCGTTCCACGCAGACAGGCCTCTCTTGTATATTATTATTATTATTATTTATTTTTGGCTTCGGGGGAATGGCCGGGCCCTACGAGTGGGCGGCAAAACTGCCCAGCCGCGTCCTCTTTTCTCCGCCTATTGGTGTGGAGGTCGCGCACGGAGTGAGTTGCGGAGGCTCGCCCGACGTGATCCTTCTCGCCCGACGCGGGAGGCAACTGAAAGACGCACTCGGCACCTCCCTTTCGTCAGTCATGAATGGTTGTGGGGGTGAGGAGTCGTGCTGGGCTCGCCGTGGACCACGGAATGCATCCGTCGCAGCCATGGCGGCAGCAGGACGGGAGCACTAGGTGTCTTTATTTGTCTTCTCTGTCCTGTGCTAGAGAAGATTGAGTTGAACTGTTTTTGCTTTTTTCTCCTGCGACCTCTCTTCACTAAGTATGCGTGTCAATGCGTAGATGGGTGCTGGTATTTTTGAGTGCATGTGAGAAGGAATGCTAGCGAGAGGGCTGGCTGCCCAATTTAATATATTTCCTGGTAAACCGTGGGAGGTATTTCCGTGTGATCCTTTTCCTATCTTATGGTCCTTTGAAAGGCCCCGACGGAAGGAATCAAGGAACCGATAACGGCAAGACGAATTTTATTTATTTATTTTTATTTTTGCCATCCACCCTCTTTGATTCCGACCTTGCGGCGGGGTCTTGTGGCTGGAGGGCCCAAAGTCTTCCAACTCGTAAGCAATAAATATCCCCAATTCGAACACACCGCACCGTGGCACGAGGGTGGCTATCCGAACATATAGATGTGGTTGGGACAAACATTGAGGATGTGGCGAGGCCGCTGCCTCTCCATGGCCCTCTTCTTTCCCGTCCTGTTTTATTTATACGTATCAGTTCAGGATCCGGCCCGCAGCCCAGGCGAACATTTTTCCATGCTTCGGCTTTATTTGGAGGCTGTGTCTGTTTTTTGTTGTTGTGTGTGCGTGCGCTGCGGTAATTTGTGGTGCTGCCCCTCCTTCTCTCTTGTAGCTGCAGCGTCTCTTTCTCCCTCTGTTCCTCTTTCCTTCTGCTTCTCCTCCCGCAGACAAGGCCTGTGCTACCACTACCACCACTACCACTGCTGCTGCCCGCACCTCAGGAACAGACACATTGTACCGAAGCCATGCGCCAGCCACGCCACACCGCGCCGCCGCTGCCGTGGCTCATGATGGTGGTGTGTTGCGCCGGTGTTTGCGTTGCCGCCGATCGTGCAGTGAAGCACCGCTGTGGGTTTGACGCGATGATGAAGAAATACGGCCGGCTGCCAACCGCGGTGGTGCGTGAGGTGCCGCGCCGGGGACAGGGCGCCGTGCAGGCGTACACCGCCGCCAGCGAGGATGGGGACGATGGCTGGGCTCCGATCCGCATCAGGGTGTCCGCGGAGGACATGCACAATCCGTTGAGGCACTGCACTGCGGCGGGGGATCTGCGCATTGACCACGATGGCCGCGCAATAACATGTGAGGAGGACGACGTGTTGACGGAGGAGAGGAGGAGCATTATTTTGGGGCAAACTCTCCCCGCCGCAATTCAACTGCACGCGGAGCGTCTCTCCGTGAGGCCCGTGACGCGCCCCGTCCTCATTCTTCGAACCGGTCTGGGGATGTGCAATAACTTCACCATCCCACACAAGCACCACACGGTGGGTGTGGCTGGTGCCGACATGATTATCTACGCCAACGGTTTTCCGACTTCTGGTCCAAGCGCATGGGCGGGTCCGTGCTTCCTGCTGGATGATGGTCGTCCATTTGCTGCTGCCGTGAACTTTGACCCGAGGCGAGTAGCGGTAACATATGAAGACTTGCGTGTAGCGGCCCACGAGTTGGGGCATGCTCTTGGGTTTGTACGGGAGATGTTTTTGATGCTAAATATGATTTCCGAGGTGTTGAACGTGCGCGGGAGTTCCAAGGTGTCGGTGATTTCAACACCGAAGACGAAGGCAATGGCGCGTCAGTACCACAACTGCCCCACGCTTGAGGGCATTGAGCTGGAGGACGAGGGTGGTTATGGAACTGCACTGTCGCATTGGAAATCAAAAAGCGTGAGGGACGAGATGATGACCAGTATTGTGGAGGTTGCGCTGTACTCGGCACTGACGCTTGCAGCATTCGAGGACATGGGTGTTTATTTGGCAAACTACAGTGCGGCGGAGTTGTTGTGGTGGGGCAACAACTCTGGCTGTGGGCTGCTGGAAAAGAAGTGCTTGACCGACGGCATCAGCGAATACCCTGATCTGTTCTGCAACCAGTTTGACGTCTATGATGAAAGGCTTCTCTGCACGTACGACCGACTGTCTCTGGGGTCCTGTAAAATGAAGAGGCACGAGGAAGCGCTGCCAGAGGAGTATCGGTACTTCGCTGATCCCCGAGTTGGCGGTGATGACCTCTTCATGAGCAGATGTCCGTATGTCAGGGCGTATTCTAATGGTGGTTGCACCAACGGCGATCCTTCCCTAATGCCTGGCAGTGTTGTTGGTCCGAACTCGCGGTGCGTGAAGGGGCAGGAACTTCAATTCGACGACGAATATATTGGCGATGTGTGTGTGGACACTCGATGCGGCGACGGCACACTGAGCGTGCGGTTCCTTCGTGACGATGCGTGGCACGAGTGCCAGGAGGGTGAAACCGTCACGCCGTCATCGGGTCCGTGGCGTGGGAGCATTGTGTGCCCCCAATACGCCGATGTGTGCACCGCCTTCCCGAACATCAGCAGCCACCCAATACCGGTCGTTGACCCGCCTCTAGCGTACGACCCGACATCCGCGGAGGATGCGGAGGGAAACGAGGGTGAGGATGCTCGTGTGTCGGCGGCTTGCCTTTGTGTTTTTCACTTCCGTGGAGCGCCGGAACCTGCGCAGTCGTGAAGTAAAAAAAAAGCATCTCGTTGATCGTATCGTGGCGCGCCGTCGGCGGTCTCTGGTTCGGCCGGAGACATGCGTGCGCGTGCTCGTTGGGCTTGTCCACGCTACATATGAATCACGTGCTTTTATGTATGACGCGCGCAGGCAGCCGCTGAAAGAGTTGTGTGGTGAGTCTTCTTTTGCCTGCACATGTCCGTGGTCTGGCGATGGATCCGCCCGTCCCAGAGGCTGTGTTGGTCGTAAAAGCCCTGCAACGGGTACCTTGCAGGGCATTGTGCGGTTCCCACCGACGTTCCGCATCCATCTCGGCGATCGTGGTCTGTTGCGGCCCCTTCTCCCCGAGGCACGTGTAGGCGAACTCCGCGGTGCCCCACTGGTGTCGGAGACCGCAACCACGCTTCGCACCGGAAGAGCGACGACGCCCGCCGACTGAGAAGACGCCGTGCAGCCGGTGCAGGCCATAACTGAGCATGTGGCGCTTGCAACCCCCTGACCCCAGCACGGAGATGCTGCCGCCCAAGCGTGCGTATCAACCCAACATTCACCAGATAAATCTAAAAAAAAAAAAAAAAAAAAAAAAACGTAGAAAGCCATAAAGTATTGCCGTCGTACTTCACATCTTCCCGTTGAAACAGGTTCGGTAGAAGCAGAAGTGAAAACGTAAACAGACATCGCGGCACTCCTACCAATAACAAAAAAAAAAAAAAAAAGGCTAATGTTAAAAGGCTGTTTTCTCCCCCCACTCGTACACACAGGAAAAAAAAAAAAAAAAAAAAAAAACACTAATGCTCCAGCAGTTATTTTGGTGCGCATTAGAGTTGTTCGTGCGCATGCGTGTATGAAGTGCAAAGGCATGGCACAGCGTGGGGAAATAATACACACACACACATACAAAAAAAAAAAAAAAAAAAAAAGGCCTCAGCTTTATCTGCTACAGCCCCTCCGTGACCTGCGACCAAAGAAGAACGTTCTAGTACCATAAATACCAGAAGAAGAGGAATCATTCCCCCCCCCCCCCCCAAAAAAAAAAAAAAAAAAAAAAAAAAAAGAAAACATAGTAAATTCCCTGAAAGGTGTGGTGGTCCTGGGAGGCGATCAGGTTAAAAGAACACGCAAAAGTTGTTGGCATACATTTATAGCTTTAGAATCAGTGGTGTGGGAAGAAATCCATCGGAAAGCTGACTTCGGCAACATGAGTCAATTGAGCCAATTCATCCCCACTCCGTCAGACAAAATAAAATAAAAAAAAAAACAGTCCAAAGACGAGATATTTCTCACGGTTTAGAAGGCTCCTCCGCAACGCAGTCAATCGTCCTCCCCACTCCCAAAAAAACACCAAACTCTCCCATGAGAGAATGTCTGCTTTATAAAAGAAAAATTACACACATTTTTTGTTAGTGATATTAGTCTTTGGTAACAAAACGCCGCGTATAAAAAAATGCCACCTGACCACAAAGAAAGAGCTAAAGCCTCAGCAAGTAACTTTTTCCCTATACACTTCCGTTTACATTCCAACACTCTATGTGTCCCCTAACTTATTGATAGCAGCAAGAGCAGAGTCAACAGAAACAACGTATCGATTCGGGAGAAAATGCTGCCTCGTTCAGACGCATCCAACATCATCTTTTGGATGACCATTTCGTTGGCCATGCTCTCAGAGGTCGCCACAATCTTGCTTATGCCCAGAAAGAGTGTTTGAACCTCACTCGGTTCAATTCTGCGGTTATACAAGAGGACATGCGTCACCGTTATTTGAGAGTCCGTGCCTCTGTCGCTGGTTCCGTAACTACCAATAGAGAAGTGTGAGATTTCCATACTCTTCAACTGGACGCTTGTAAGCCGTTGCCCCGAGCCACGCAATGGTTCTCCATCAACGTAAATATAGCCGACGCCTTCCTCAAACGCAAGTACCACGTGGTATGTCTTGTTCAGCTCCCAAGATCCCGTTGGAGAAGAAGCCGCTCGCCCAAACGTTGGGACCCACCGCTGTTCCTTGTCGTACGACAGTCCCAGGAGTTTTCTGTAACCAGAACCATCCAGACTCGCACCCACCAATGGCCTGGTACTTCTCGGAACCTTGTGAATAGATACGAGGGCCACCAGCGTGAATCTGTGATTTGCAAAACGATACCGTTGATTCTGTCCCTGCTTTCCCACCGGCCACAGTGCCCCGGCATTCCTTCCTTCAAATTTAAAGCCCCGCGTCAAATTTGTTCCATGATTTATACTTGCGTTGACGCAGCGGTACGCATCCTCCCATACGTTTTGGGAGGCACTGTGGGACAAGAAACCAACAAGACCAGCCGTTGGGAAAGGGGGACCACAACCACGCTTGGACGACGAAGCGGCTGGATCAGCAGGGGTGCAAATGCTGGACAGGTAGCTGTCCCACGTCTTCCAGGACTGCAGCACGGATTTAATAATCATTAGCTCGCCAACCAGGCGCGCAAAAACAAGGCTGTACACCTCGTCCGTGTTGATCTCATGCAAACAGTACAGCTTATCATCCATGTACAACACGGAGCTGTAGGCGGCATTTTCATCACCAATGGATACTTGCCCAACGTTATAAATGCGCTGGTTATCCGTCAGCCAGAGGTTCAGTCGGTCGCGCAGCCACTTTCCCTTAAAATTCAGCGGGTGTGTGAAGAGCATCACACGCATTCCTTCGATGGTCACGGCAGTGAAGCTGCTCTGACTGCCGGGCTGGTCCGATTTTGGTGAGGGGCCCCACACACGTGAGAGCGTGCCGACAGCCTCCACCCACGTATTCCCCATGTCACTGGACTCGTACACCAGGCGGCGTGCCCGGTCAACTCGAGTGTTTATGATGAGCTTCCCCTCCCACTCAAGGGCCACAGGTTCAGAGCAGCCAAAAGCGCTCCTACCCTTCCCAAACTTCCACGTCTTGCCATCATCTTCCGAGTAGAAGATCTTGGAGAAAATTTGTCCCTTCACGTTCGTAACCTGCACAGGGTACACAAGATTCCCGTTGGACGCCAGAGTGGCAACACCCGCACCGCCAAGAAATTGCTTTGTGGGCACTCCTTCCATTTCCCGAGGGAAAAATTCCTTCACTGGGACGGGGCTCCCCCATTTGATACTCACAGTTGTATTGCCATCCACGGTGGACTTCGTGACCTCACCAACGGCAAGCAGAATATCCCAGTCGCTCGCATCACCATGCCACATCCAGTAGTTAGTTGATATATTGTAGCTTCCAACCAGGACGTAAAGCTTGTTGCCCTTCACAATCACTGTGGGATCCACCACACGCGAAAAAGACGATACACGACTGTTCTTGATGGCAATTTGGGTCTCCCACGTCTCCCCGCCGTCCACGCTGTACTTCGCCACCGTATCAATGAGGGAGTTGTCATTGGATGTGTCGTAGCGGGCGTCCGCGATGGCAACCATCACCCCGTCCACATTAACAAGAGCGGGGAGGCGGAACGAGTGGACAACCCGTTCGGTGACTTTACCGTTCTCTTCAAATGGCACCGTCGAATTTTGCCGCTTAAACAGCTCAACTCGGCTCGATCCGGGTGCCAGGGCGTCGGCAGGCGCACAGAAAGAAAAAAGCAAAAAAAACCCAAAAAGCAAATATAAGGGCATTTGCAAACACAAACACAATAAAGAAAAAAAACTCCCGCCAAGTAAACGCCGTAAATCAAAGAAAATACTCAAAGAAGACTACACTAGATGTCAATTGAACCTTACAAAAAAATAAATAAATAAAATAAGAAAAAAAAAAAGGTCAGGAACAGTAAAAACGATAATAATAACGCGTCAATAACACACTGTAAGACACAACCAAATAAACACCAAAAACAACAATATATAGGAACAAAAAAACACAATACACAAAAAGACTACTTCATATCAATCAAAAAAACACAATAACGCCCATCAAACAAAAAAAAAAAGGCGGGGGTGAGAAGACACACCCGCACACTCTAACGCTTTCACACGCACTCGACGGCGCTTCCGTCCCGGAGGGACAGCCCACATGGCTACGCGCGCTCGCCACGGAGGCAGAGGGCGAGGTGGATGTCCTTTGGCTGGATCGTCACGCGGCCGCTGTGGATGCACGCGCGGTTGGTATCGGCGAGAAGCGACACAACGTAAGACTCCGTCGCCTCCTGCGCCGCAAGAATCGCGCTGCTCTGGAAGCGCAGGCCCTCCTTCTGCGCACCCGACACCTCACGCACCAGGCGCTGGAAGGGCGCCTTCTGCAGAAGAAGGTCCGTGGAGCGCTGGAACTGGCGGATCTCGCGGAGCGCCACGGTGCCCGGGCGCCAGCGGCGCTGTGCGTGCTTCACGCCGGTGGCCGCACCAGGGGCCTTGGGGGCCTTCTTGCTCTTCTTGGAAGTGATGGTACGCTTGCTCCGCGCCGTCTCTTTCGACCTCGACATATCTCCTTTTATTCTTGTTGCTTGTTGTTCTTGTTGTTTTCTTTTTTTCGCTTGTTGATGTTTCAACGCAGGCTTCCTTGTTTGTGCCGCAAGACACACAACACAAAGAACACAGAAACAACAGAATGGGGGCGGCGAGAGCAGGTCGCGACACGGACACGCGCGCATCGCCGTGCATCCGCAGTGCGCATGTGCACCGTATGTGAACGCGTCAATTAGAGCACGTCTCAGCACGGCCCACGGAGACACACACAAACAACAAGTAAAAACAGCGGTGTGTAAAGAAAAAAAAAAGGGCCAATCTATGGCGCTGTGTGCAACTCCCAGGCACTACACGGCGGGGGCGTCAGCAACCGGTGACAACATCAGAAGCACCGGGCCGGCCCACGCACGCCGCGTGGCTTTTAGCGCGCGAGAAGCTGAAAATAATAAACAAAAAAAAAAAAAAAAAGAAAAGAGAGGCGGTGTAAAACAGAAAAAACCAATGAAGAGGGGGAAAAGTGAGTGGCGGAGAAAACCAAAAGGCGGGCGTGAGAAGACACACCCGCACACTCTAACGCTTTCACACGCACTCGACGGCGCTTCCGTCCCGGAGGGACAGCCCACATGGCTACGCGCGCTCGCCACGGAGGCAGAGGGCGAGGTGGATGTCCTTTGGCTGGATCGTCACGCGGCCGCTGTGGATGCACGCGCGGTTGGTATCGGCGAGAAGCGACACAACGTAAGACTCCGTCGCCTCCTGCGCCGCAAGAATCGCGCTGCTCTGGAAGCGCAGGCCCTCCTTCTGCGCACCCGACACCTCACGCACCAGGCGCTGGAAGGGCGCCTTCTGCAGAAGAAGGTCCGTGGAGCGCTGGAACTGGCGGATCTCGCGGAGCGCCACGGTGCCCGGGCGCCAGCGGCGCTGTGCGTGCTTCACGCCGGTGGCCGCACCAGGGGCCTTGGGGGCCTTCTTGCTCTTCTTGGAAGTGATGGTACGCTTGCTCCGCGCCGTCTCTTTCGACCTCGACATATCTCCTTTTATTCTTGTTGCTTGTTGTTCTTGTTGTTTTCTTTTTTTCGCTTGTTGATGTTTCAACGCAGGCTTCCTTGTTTGTGCG